>NC_138028.1:39837691-39967691 GCF_964106645.2 Podarcis pityusensis
CAATTCTCACTTTATAACCACTTTGTAAAAAGGTCACCAGAAATGCTGCTATATGACACCAGCTCTACACGACAGCCGTAATATATGAATAGAAATTTAAAATAAATTTGGGATTTTATTTCTGGCTTAAGATATGTTTTAGTCATACATTCAAGTCTTTCTTCACAACCAAAGAAGCATCATTAAAAAGACTTGAAATTCTAGTTTTTCTGTTCTATTAGAAAATGCCAGAAACCCCAAAAGTGTAACTGATGGAGTGTACATTTCCCCACATGTTGTGGCTCACCACTTAAAAGAAGCACCGTGACTTGCTTCTTCATAGCAGCTGCTCAACTCGCTTCCTACCAGAGCTCTTGACAGGGGTTCTAGTCCTGTGGATTGGATCTTGGATGTGAGTAACGCTATTGACAGGAAGGAAAGCGCTTAAACTGCTAGCAACCTGGTTTTAGCAGCTTCAGTTGTCATATCCAGCACTAGCACCCCCGTGTCAGTGGAGCTCTGTTTAGGAAGGTCCGAGCCTCCTAGCCCAATGAAATTTTATGTTGTACACCATTTGTTGTTTTATGTAAAGCAGTATATACCTGTGTTAAATACAGAAATGGCACAAAGAAACAGCGGGCACGCTGATCAGTCGTGTCTTCTACTGATCAGTCTCCATATAAGTTGTACTTAATTCACCTAGGACTATATGACTTCAGAATGTACTTGTGAAGATGATCCTCTATTTCAGCACTTTCTTCCTGTTGGTGGAAAGTTAGAATGTCAGGGAGCCATTGCAGTTTTCTATGTACAGTCACATCTTTGCTGTGGGAAAATATTCAAATATGCACTCTCTGCTTGCTTTATGAAGTGCTAGTCTTTCTCCCCTTTATCTGTTCCTTTTGCTTTGTATTTTCTTGCAACCTCCATTAAATTTAATAATTATATACTGCCATTATTAATGGTGAAAGCTCCTTGGCTGGATATTTTTTCTCATATAGTGCCAGTTTCACAGGTTCCCCTGATCTAGGGTGGTTTTCAGGGAAGCTCAAGGAGTTGGCTATAGCACAAAAGCCGTATTACCAAGAGAATATTAATTCATTTTAAGTTGGTGCGACTGGTCATCTATCCACAACAAAATATGTACGCTGAGAAGATGCTATAATTACTTTTTTCATTAGATAAGCTTATTTTCATTGCTAGTTCACATGCAACAAACATGCATAATGATAATTATCAGGCTGATAATGAAGTTCATTTGGAAGTTTTTTTTTTTTGCACAGGTGATCTGATTGCTTCCAGATAGCCGTCTTGTCATCTGTTATTCAATGCTTGTAAACTACACCATGTCGGAGATGCATATTAGACATATAGTGGCTGCATTTTAAAAGCCTTTTAAAATGCCTCTGAAAACTTGATATGTGTACCCAAATTTTCCTGAACTGTGTGACTCTTTTCGACAGGGATTGCACAGGAAATGACAATGCACTATTCAATAATAATAATAATAATAATAGAATATTTATAGTTTGGGCATATATTATAGCCACCATGAAAACACAACCCCATGCCAAATTCTACTCATCTCTGCTGAAATGCTAAGCAAAGCTTTTGCCATGGATAGCTGCTATCATCTGGTAATTCTTCACGTCCTTGATTGTGGCTGCCATGATTGTGGCATGGGGAGTCTCAATGCAATGATGTTTGTCCATGCGGTAATGATGTTATGACAAATGGAAGGGAAGATCTCTCTGCAGGGATACAATTTGGGGCAGCATTCCATATGCTCTGACTCTCTCATTAAAAGCGGTGAAAAGCTTGGCCCACTCCCATCCCACACATGTAACCTGTGTCCCATAACAATCTTCCAGTTCAGCTGAGAGAATCCACTACATGGTAATTTTTGCCCAATATGCTATGAGAGCAAGAAGTGCCATTCTCCTACAAGTGATCAATTCACAATATAACAGTTCTCATCCATACTTTGATCATTTGAGGCCCAGATGGGTTTAGTGGCAAGTAGTGTCTCATCAACCATTTTCCCCAAGCCTGCGTAGAGTTCGGCCTCACTATCAGCCTGATGAACTCTAACATATTGGGTCAGGATGCAGCCAGCGTTCCACACATCAGCATTGGTGACCACATGCTTGAGGTGGTAGATGATTTTGTCTACCTTGGCTCCACCATAACCAGCAACTTCACCACCCGACCCTGAGCCGGACAAGTGTATTGGCAAGGCAGTTACAAGAATGGCTCACCTCTCCAAAACACTGACCTCTTCGCACAGGAATTTGTGGGAGGTTCAGTGAATTGGTATTGTATTGGGCCGCTGCCGCTGGATTTGCTTGTTTTGCAGTATTTTGTAGAGTATCTGTTGAGCAGATGCTTTTGTTATGTAAACCAGACTGGGGGTTTTGTATGGAAAATGGTATATAAATTAAAGAAAATAAAGAAATAAAGAAATTCCTTCCCATGGCGATTAAGCTAAACCAGAGCTCTAATAGTCCCGTCCCGTCCCCCCAAATTGTCTGCATTTTGGTGGTCAGAATTATGCTGGTAAGGGGGCGGGGAGGAAAATATTTCTTTTGTACTGATTTGCTTTGGCTATTTTTACATGAACATGTGGATTAAATGTAAAATATAGAATCCTAGGAAATATTTATGGAAATACTAATCCTAGAACAGATTAGCCTGTCTGGCTTCAGTTTAATTATTGTTTAGCATCCTAATTAAGTTAATGGCAATAAATATATTTTAAGCATTTGCAGTATTTATTTGGAAATAGAAACATGTAATGTAGTTTATGCTCAGCATAAGAAAATGGATTGATGTTTAATGGATGGCTTCAGTTTATTAAATATAGCTGCTGTGGTTTTCCATAAGTAGTAGTAGTAGTAGTAGTAGTATGTATGTATGTATGTATTTATTTATTTATTTAGTATACCACCTTTCATCCAAAGATCACAGGACAAGTCACAACATAAAAATACAAAATGATAACACAAAATACATAATAAAACAAAAGAAAACCGATAACTCCCATCCACAAATACATCTACAGTGGACCCTCTAGTTACGTACCACTCTGGATACGTAACTTTCGGGTTACGAACGCGGCAAACCCGGAAGTGTATATTTCTGGGTTTCGCCATGCGCGCATTCGCAGAAGTGCTCAATCGCGCCGTGCGCCGAAGCGGCGCCTCTGCCTACTGACTTTTCAGGTTGCAGATGGACCCCCAGAACAAATTAAATTCGTAGCCGGAGGATCCACTGTAAATGCCCATGGAAATGTTAATCAGCCAAAGGCCTGGTTATAGAGAAACCTTTTCACCTGGCAACCAAAGGTATGTAATGAGGGCGCCAGGCAAGCCTCCCTAGGGAGAGCATTCCACAAACAGGAAGCCACCACAGAAAAGGCCCACTCTCATGTTGCCACTTTTTGGACCTCTCACAGAGGAGGCACATGGAGAAGGGTGTCAGATGATGATCATGGGTCCAGGTCAGTTCATAATTTCAAGAAAATAATTGAAACTCTCCCTGACCACAACTAAGTACTTGCAAATATTTTAATAAGTTCCACCTTTTAAAATACTGTACCAAAATTATTACATTTTGTTTTTAAAGCTATATGCTAGTTTATATTGGTATTATATAGGTGTTCATTTTATTTATTTGGTCAATTGATATCCTGCCCTTCATCAGATTAATGGGGAGGGGTGGTGTTCAACCTTCCGTATTCACTGTAAGGCCTGACATTTTAAGGTAACATTTATTTAATAAATGCTGTAATCAGTCTCCCTTGTGCCTTGGCAAAACAGTGGCATGAACAGAGAAACAACTTTCTGTATTTTAATTCTGTATTACTTTTTGTTTGTTATACCCTTTTTAAAGACAGGGGTGCATTTTCCAATAAAAAGCCTTCTCCAAAGATAAGTGAAAGTACACTGTGGGATTTGAAAAGCAAATTCTGGTGTCTGTGCTGAAATTTCGCTTTAGGTACATGTCATATTCTAGGAAGATGAATATGAGGAATAGGTACTGATCTCACCACATGTCTGCATATGATCAGTATGTGGACATATGATAGATGGAGGGATGGAACAGCTACTGCAGCTTCTCCCTATTGATACAGATTGACTCCACAGGGTTATAGTTTTATACTTTAGTATTTGAGTATTGGAGCTGAGGCGCCAATACTTTGGCCACCTCGTGAGAAGAGAAGACTCCCTGGAAAAGACCCTGATGTTGGGAAAGATTGAGGGCACAAGGAGAAGGGGATGCCAGGGGACGAGATGGTTGGACAGTGTTCTTGAAGCTGCCAGCATGAGTTTGACCAAACTGCGGGAGGCAGTGGAAGACAGGAGTGCCTGGCGTCCTCTGGTCCATGGGGTCACAAAGAGTCAGACACGAGTAAACGACTAAACAACAACAAATTTGAGGAAAGGACCTTCCTTGCCTCCATATGCAACTTTGCTGGGAGACCTCAAATATCTCAAATATTTAAAAGACACTCCTCGGGTGTTATGTTCAGTAAGTTGTGGAATTTCCTTTCCACAGAGGTGTACCTGGCACCACTGATGCAGAAGCTGAGGTTTCAGGGATGAAGGGACATAGAAGATACACAGTTTTACTCAGAGCAGGCCCACGGAAGTTAACCCATTGAAATTAACATTTCACTGAGTCTACTCTGAGTTAAACTTAATTTAACACCACTCATTTTATATGTAGAAAGGCAAGTACAGCATCGTAATGGTTGGTATCCATCTGTCTCGGGAGACACCTCGTTGCACTAGTTCTAGTGTTGATCTTTAAATCCTATGACAACTTGTTTTTTGTGGTGGTGGTTCCTTTGTTACCATTTTCAATGTTAAGCCATTTTGAAATTTAAAGAAAAGCAGAATATAATTATTTAAAATGCTTGTTTGTTTCCATCATCATCATCATCGCCATTTTACTGCAATGTAATACCATTTCCCATGTTTAAAAGAGTGTTATAATTACTCACCTAGTTTCTGAATCATGGCAGTCAAGTGCACAATTGTGCACTGCTTCCATTTTATTGAATTAGATGAATTGTGCATACAAAACTGTGCAGGATTACATCAATTTTGAAAATGGAATGTATTCAGATGTTATTAGTGTTTTCTTAGCATGTTTCACTCCCCCTCCCCCACCCGACAGCTGGTTAGTGACATGTTTACAGCAACACTTACAGTATCATCTTCTTCCTCCACAGCTTCCAAAACTCTTATAAACAGTATGCTGCGGGACCCTTCTCAGATTCCAGATAGAATTCTAGCAAACCAGATCTATCAGGTATTCATCTCTTGGTGGCTGTGCCGTTATCTGCCTAGCAATGTAAAGGATTTTAAACCTCATTTAATTACTGTCATCATAATCTATCACTGAGCTCAGGCAATGCATAAATGGCAATGCAATATTTGTGAAGAGAGCATTTCGCTTTTTAATGGGTTGTTTTTATAGAGAATAAAGAGCATGCAATTTTTGTTTTCCGTGACTAACTCTGAAAAGCTTTTGATAGCCCTTATGAAGAAAAGTAATTACTGTTTTTTAGGATTCTGTTTAACTGTAATAGTTCTGCAGTTGCCCATCACTGTACTACTTTTCTTATTTGTCTGCAGTGTACTGTGAATGACTATTGTTATGGACCGCTGGTGGACTGCATCAAACAGTATCCTTTCTCGTAAAAGTTTAGGTGCACAATTGATGAGCTTAGACTCTGTGGAGGAGACGTGTCTGGCTTTAACCTGACATAAAGTTCTGCTTCACAAAACACATATCATACTCCTCTCTTTTACATTCAATCAACTACAAGAGGGTCATTGCAGACCCTGTCTCTTACACTGTTTAACTAACATCAGATATGCCATATGAAAGTTGTCAGTTCAGTAGATATACATTTCCTGTGCTTAGATGGAATCCTGTTGCTGTTGGTCACATGAAATATGTAATCTTGTATCAAATTATTAGCTGTCATAACTTACATAGTACTATAAAAATTGTTACCTGCTTTGCATTTTCCATTGGACAAACGGTATTTGAAAAAGTGACAATATGTGACTTACCAGTAGCATGTTCTTGCATCTGTCCAAAGTGGACAAATACAGTTCAAGATAACTGATGAACAGAAAGCTTCCTAAAGCCTTATAATTGGAGCTCAGTGCTTCAGACTAGGACTCTGCATAGTACAGTGGTACCTCGGGTTACATACGCTTCAGGTTACAGACTCTGCTAACCCAGAAATAGTGCTTCAGGTTAAGAACTTTGCTTCAGGATGAGAACAGAAATCGGGCTCCGGTGGCGCGGCAGCAGCAGGAGGCCCCGTTAGCTAAAGTGGTGCTTCAGGTTGAGAACAGTTTCAGGTTAAGTACGGACCTCCGGAACGAATTAAGTACTTAACCCGAGGCACCACTGTATTTGAAAGATGATGGTGAACTGAGTTCTTCAATGAAGAGGAGACCTGTAATTCCATTCAAGTCTATAAAATGAAAAATTTCTTACTGTTTGGAGCAAGGATAGGAAACTTGAGGCTCTGCAGATACTGTTGGACTCAGTCAGGGATGATGGGAATTGTAGTCCAACAGCAACTGGAGGGCCATAGGTTCCCCCCAGTCTAGGGGCTATCCCTTTTTATATCACTTGTCCCCTGGATATTATCAGGAAATAATGAGTTTTAGGATGGTAAAAAAATTGTATGCCAACCCCAGGTGAGATCTCCGCCCAAGTTTTATTTGTATAATAATTTTTAAATTGGTACTACCTTTCTAAAAAGCTCAAAAAATCCAAATTGAAAACATAAACAGGTAATTTTCAAAGCATGGTAAAATCAAAGTGAAGCAGCAGCAGCAAATTCTATCTGGTTTCCTATATCAGGTGTACTCGGGATGGCTCTCCCCACAAAATGGTCTGGTTCACATAGCATGATCAGACAGTGGGTTGTGGTTTGTGGTTAGTGAGGAGAGAGCTTAACCACAAGCCCCAGTTTGGACGACAAACTAAGCCAAAGTTTGGCTTAGCTCAGCATAGCAAAAAGGACCAGAGAAGTGCAAAGCAGCTATGAGCCAGGAACCTGCACATCCACATAGTCCTGCTAAGCCATATTGTAACGTGCAGGTCAGTTCTCTAGGGCATCCGGGATATCTCCTCATTTGGGCAACTGGGCAGTATGCTGCTTCCTAATAGAAGGGGTGCCTAATGAAGGCTCTGTGGGGACCATGCTGAGCCTTTTTCAGCTGCTACTCTTTGAAGGTTCCATGGTAGCCATAGGGAGACTTGCCCCTGCCTCCCTGATGCTTACTACATAACATCCAGGGCTAGGGAGCACCAGGGCTTTGGTCTCTGCCAATGCAACATCTCCACAACTGTGTGTGCAAATCAGTCCCACATAGCACTTAGTGGGGTGAAGTAGGTAAAGTGGTACCTCAGGTTAAGTACTTAATTCGTTCCGGAGGTCCGTACTTAACCTGAAACTGTTCTTAACCTGAAGCACCACTTTAGCTAATGGGGCCTCCTGCTGCCGCCGCGCCACCGGAGCACGATTTCTGTTCTCATCCTGAAGCAAAATTCTTAACCTGAAGCATTATTTCTGGGTTAGCGGAGTCTGTAAACTGAAGCGTATGTAACCTGAAGCGTATGTAACCTGAGGTACTGTAATTAATTCTGCCCTGCTCCATTGCTCTTCCCGCAAGCTACTGCTTTGCACATAGCTCTGGCATTAGATATTGGGGTTCTAGTTAAAAACAAAGTAGATCCTGTGACCTGAGGTCTACCTACTTGCATAAAACAAAAATAAAATACCTCAGAGAACTCTTTGAGAGCGGCAAAGTGCCTTCCATAGTGCCTTTGAGAGAGATTAATGAGGAACAGCACAGCTGCCTATATGCCTGAAACCTCCCATCTACTGTTCTACATGGCTTGGTTATATGTAGGAACATTTAATTCAGTGTTGCAAAATATGCACCTGGGCCTGCTCACAAGTCACAAATTAAATAATAGAATTCAGATCCCTATTCAATCATAAAGGTCACTTAGTGGGCTCACACCCAATCCTGTTTTGAACAATTCCCCCGCCTCACACAGCACTCCATCCCCATATGTTTCAAAAGGTCCTCACAAGCCTCTGGAGAGGTTTTGCAGGGGTAGATGCTGGAGTAGATTATCAGGAAACTTTGTTTCCATTAACTTATTTTGGGAACCCCAGAGGAGGCAGTGAGAATCCTTCTGTGCTACATAAATTGCTTTATTAGCATGGTACATTAGTGCAGGATTGTGCAGCCATTCTGAGCTACATCTTGTTCTAGCCCTGACCATTGCACAGGGTGAAAAAACAATGCTCTTGAGAAAACTCTAATACAGTAGCAGTTTATAGGATTAGTTAAATGATATTTGCTATATGGTATTTTATGCACATTGTAGATCGTCATAATTTCTGATCAGTTTTCACAGAACACCATGGTAATAGTTTTTTTTTAAAAAAATTGTCAGCCATGGGACAGGTTGCATTATCCCAGACTGTGTAGGAAGGCATTATTTGTGAATATATGTTTTTGAATTTCTCTGCAACGCTGACCTCATTTACCTGAGTCCATTGAATGGAATAGTACCGGTACTTCCTTCTGAACAGACCTGGTTAGGGTTGCAACCCTACACCTAGGGAAGTGGGGTTAGGCTTGCAGCCTTAGTTGTTAATTTTAAGGCATACAGAGTAGCTTTAAATCAATTTAAAGTTAAGGTTTTAAAAGCATAATGTCTTCTAAGGATTGCATATTGATTTTAAATACAACTATCTAATTATATATGCATGGACTAAAGAATGAAGTCAACCTCTTTGTAAATGCCAGGAGGCTATTTTTCAGTAATAGTTTGGCTGCTTACGGGAAACTAGACTGCTGGATTGCATGAGTAGAAAATGGCTTGTGAGGTTATTTACAAGTTTTGCCCCATGATCAGTGCCATACATTAATAACAGGTATTACAGTAGGCCAAGTCTAAGTGTTTCTGCTTATGTACATTATAAATTTTGTTCTTAGAATTTATCTTACATTTTTTTGTGATCATTCATTTTCTTTCTTTGGCTCTGTCATTATATTAGAGTTTAATGCAGTACATGATTTCCATTGTAATGTTATATTTGTGTGATGCTGTTTCTTCTTATTCTTTTTGTATTCCAGCTGTTATTCCTTCTAGAAATTAGAGATTAATAAGAATGGGAAATCCATTTATAGTTAAAATGTTTTAAAAACATCTGTGAAGTAAATTCATCAGCTGATAGTTTATTCATAATTATAAATTGCTTTTTCTCTCACGATATAACAAAGGTTGGTAGCAGTGCAGAGATATATTCTATGATAACTTCCATAATGAAACAGTTTTCAAATGAATGTATAGAAAGAAGAGGTCCATATTTCTTGCTGAATTTCTCAGTGGCTTTCAATACAATGAAGCACAGTGTCCTACTAGGCTGGCTCTTTGGTGTGGGAATGGAATGCATAGCATTATGGTGATTCCATTTCTACATAAAGATTGGGTAGAAAGGATGGCACTGGGAGAAATCTATATGAGACTCCTGGGTGAGGTCATAAGGGGTTTGGGAGTTGGGCAGCATCAGTATGCAGTATTTCTCATTGGCATCTGAGACTATGCAGGTTCTAACTGTTCTCTGACCACTGTCCATTTTGATGGGTTGGATGTGGGCTAACGGAACTAAATTGTGAGGGGACTGAACTTCTGTGACTAGTGGTTTCTGTGTTCAGGAATTAGATAGACAACCTGTTTTCACGCTCCTAATCAAGGAGCATGTTTGTAGTTGGGAGACACTCTTTGATTCGACTTAACTCACTGGAAACTTAGGTGTCTGCAGTGGTACGGAGTGCCTTCTCTCAACTATGACTGGTTTATTAGCTACAACGGTTCCTAGACAGCGATAGCCTGATCACAGTAATTTATGGTCTGGTTACCTCCCATTCAGATTATATCATTTGGAGTACTATTGAAGATTGTTTCTCGGGCAAAATGTATCTGCTTGGCTTTTGAATGGAGCCACTAGCTGGCTTCTAAGTGGTTTACAACTATAAAAATCAACACATAATTAAAATATGCATTAACAATTGGGTGCTAATACTCCCATAATTAAAATGTACAATAAAAGCAACCATTAAAAAGCATAACAAAACAGTTAAAACAAATAGCAGAAGCAAAGTAGAATCAGAAGTTCAGCTCAGGGAAATTATTAGACCCTGCTCTCATTTGAACCTAAATATTTATGTGTGATTTTAACTAATACAGACTTCTTATTTTGCCAAAGTTATTGTTAGCTACCCTCAGAGCTTTGGATTAAGGTTAGGATATATTTTAAATAAATAATATATTGGCATTCTTTGTGTGGCCCACTAATGCTTCTTTCTCTTTCTACTTTGTGGATTAAAAACGGCTTCAGGGGGGCGGGGAATTGGAATCATTCCACCAAAGCTAGTCAGTATTCACTGCTGCATAACTGTATTCAGCGTCATATAATTCTAAAACTGAATTTTATTTCAAACACTATGCCTTTCCTTCCTTGATGGAAAAAAATCAGTGCAGTTGGACATGAGCATGAAGTCTTATTGCAAGAAATGCTTTTGGAGAAAAATATATCTTTTTTAGGTAAGATTTTATATTTTAATCTAGTACCTAAACATTCCACATCTCAGTAGCTTTTCCAAAAGAGGTCTCCATAGATATCCTGTATTAGGTAGTAAAGAGAGGCTAAGAAATGATTGATGTGGTACATGTTATCTTTTATTGATTTAGACTTGAGCAGGAACTCAGTTACCTAATACCCCATACTGCACGGGCACAAGCTAGCAATTAATATTTTATAGAATAAGTAGCTGGGAAAAATGCTTTAATATCAGCTGCTGTATTACTTTTGGTGTCATGAGATATTAGCCATAATCTAGGTCTTAGGAGACTCAGTAGGAAGCATAAGCAATATTAGCTGCATAATGCTTCATGTATTAAAAAGAAAACAACCACCACCATACAGGAGGAATTCACTGGTTTCCTTAGAAGCATGTTTATTTCCTCATATTTTTGAACAAGTATATTAAGCCTTCTTGCATTATCTCTAATCTGAACAATGCAAACTGTTAACCTTTATAAGAATATTATTGCTGTTCATTGTAGAAGTATCACTTTAATTTTTTGCAGTTAACACTTGCTTAATGCAGTTCTTATTACAGTGGTACCACAGGTTACATACGCTTCAGATTACATACGCTTCAGGTTACAGACTCCACTAACCCAGAAATAGTGCTTCAGGTTAAGAATTTTGCTTCAGGATGAGAACAGAAATCGTGTTCCGGTGGCGTGGCGGCAGCGGGAGGCCCCATTAGCTAAAGTGGTGCTTCAAGTTAAGAACAGTTTCAGGTTAAGAACAGACCTCTGGAACGAATTAAGTACTTAACCCGAGGTACCACTGTAGTTAAATAATCATTGGACTTCCCTAGAAAGCATGATCTCACTCTTTGGATTTTGTTGTGTTGATTGGTAAATACTCAATGCACGAAAGTTGTTGTTTTTCATCTAGAAAGGCTTAGCCAAAAGTGAGATCCCCACCTACTACAGTAGTAATGTTATTTAAAAAATAATTAATAATTAAATAAATATTTTACATACTTTTTATATCTATTAAGATATTATTGATGGAGTTTACATCAGTGCTCAATACATGTTATGATTTGAGCATACTAGTAGACCATAACAGAATACTATTTTCAAATACTAGAAAGCCACTGTAGTGTGTCTTCCACTTAGAGAATCAATACTTGAAGAGTTTTTTTCCTAAGCATTCTTCAAAAATTGACATTCATAAATATCAAAAGCACTTTTCAGAATCAGGTGAATTCTAGTAGCCTGTGATAGAATACAAGATGTACCACTTCAAACCTCAAGTAAATTTTGCAGATTTGAGGAAATGCCAAAGTCTCAGGCTTGAATACCCCATCCTCCTTCTTCATTCACAAGGGTAAAAAGTTAAAGCTTCCATTTGCAGTTTGAAACAAGCAACAGTTTCCTGTTGCATTTAAATCCAGAAAAGTGTCATTTTATCCAATCACAGCGAATCATAACAAACCAGGGTCTCATGATTTCTCATATTTTGATTAACTATTGTTGCTAGTCAGCCTTGAATCATGGTTTGCTGTTGGCTTGCTGATTTGTTAGGGAGAAAGTGATCCCAGATTCAGACACAACGCTAAGCTATCCCCTTCCTGGTTTGTTTTCCCAGAAAAGAAAAGAAGAAAAATGAGAATGATTAGTTTACATGTACCATCATACAGCTCATGCATGGTATTGTTTATTAAGCGAAGAACCTTGGCTTTCTGCTGTGTATGAACACAGCTGATGGGAAACTTCAGTGTAGTGCAAACTGCAAAAAAAGAAGCTTTTAATTTCCATCCCCTTGCATATAAGTAAAGGGGAGGGTGAAGCACTGGCAGACTTTGGGCTCTCAAATTTCAGCAGCACTCTGTGCGATGCTAAAATTCAGCATGTCCCTCCTGTTTCTCATGCTCCATCTACACTCCCCTGCAGCATGGCACCCAGTACCAATTGCACTAACCTAAATCCATCTCTGGGTGAAACATGTGAACCCAAGGCTTGCCGCAGCTCATCCTCAAAGTGAAAAGTCACAATTTCCCATTATGTTTGAACTTGGACGTCGTGTCTGTCTATGTGCCACTGGAATGTGATAGCTCAATGCTAGATAGTTCAACATGGAAGCAAATTAAGAGGCTAGAATAACTTCTGTGTCCTATAATAACTTTTAAGTGATTTGATTTTATACTCATTTCCACCCAACGTATAAATTGAGCGGAAAGTACAGCATGTCTTCATTGTGATAACACTAGCTATTTCTTAAAGTTACTTTCAGGGAGATCCAATCAACTGAAATATTTTATTTTGAATATTTTTCAGTAACAAAGTACTGTATGACAGGTTGAATTAATGATGTTTATAATGAAGACATAAAAATGCAGAGATGACAAAGAAGCATTTTTATATTCATGTATCAGGTTTGCTAAGAAGGTTCATTTAATCTGACACAGCATTGCACGCGTAAGAAGGATATGTATGAGTGCATTAGTAATTCTTGTACCTCCGTTCAAAAGAAAATTAATTATTCTGCTATCTGTTTAAAAGAATAATACTATTGTTTATAATATTTATTCTCTTTATAGCTGAAGATCAGTTACGTGCGAAAGGTTATGACAAAACACCAGACTTCATATTGGAGGTGCCAGTCGGTGAGTCCATGAGGTTTTTAAGCTTTGGTGGGTGAATCTGTTTATACTGAAAAGCTAATGTTCTTAAAGGTATTATGGGAGACACAGGATAATCATAACACTCTGTTAGATATTCACAGTAATGAAACAATGCCTGTAATAATTACGGAGCGGGAGGGAGGGATAAAAAAACTTAGATCCCAGACTGACCTAAGACCCTGATCCATAAGTAAACCTGTTATAGAAACATGTCATAGAAGCATCTGGATTTATTCAAATGTGTAAGCTGTTGACCTGAGACAAATATTTTAAAATCTGCTTTATCCTCAGTCATTGCAAAAGCTAAAATACTGTTCCTCCATGAGACAAACTTTAACCATAATTTGTCAGACTTCTTGCCACTCCTAATGCCCCAGTTGCGAATGCACGTTAGCTGCCATGGTGCAAATGATAGATTGCGTCATGGGAGCTAAAGAGGCATCCTGCAAATGGTAATTAGGTCAAAGACATCCAGCTGTGCCCCACTTACTGAAAGTCCCAACACTGCTGCAGTGTGTGTGTTTGTGTGTTGCTACACAGTGGTCCATTTGACAAGGCTGTGACAGATGAAAAATACACACAGAAAAATCTTGGCATATACAAGTTTAGCAGGTGTGCTAAGCACCTGCATTGGTCTTGCAACTGAATTAGAACTACATCATGGATTTGACGTAGCACTTGACTTCTAGCCCTTGCTATGCCAGAATTGCACAAAAGAGCAATTTTTAAAAAATCATTGTAGAAAAATATACGTGCCACTCAGTGCAAGGAAACCTGAGGTCCATTGTGGGCTTGCATGCATGTATTTGTTTACCTGTGCCCATGCACCTTTTTAAAAATCTCATCTTGCTTTTGAAATACAATTTATTTTAGTATATCAAAAGAATGGAAAATTACTACCCCCCTCCAACCTCACAATGTCTTATGATAGCAGTGTCTCACACCGAATGTAACTGACCTGTAGAAAGGACACTATGAATTGAAAACAGAGATGTTGTATGTACCCTTGTTAACCATGAAAATCCTTTAATAAAAACAACTATAAAAAGAGCAGTACCATACCACACCAAAAAGTGTGCTGCTCCAAGCCAAGCGGGGATTCAGACTTGCGCACATGGAAAGCTGCCACTTCCATCGGAAGGTTTTTCCTAATGTTTAGTCAGGATCTCCTTGAATCCATTGGTTCAGATCCCAACTTCTAGAGCAGCAGAAAAGAAGCTTGTTCCCTCTTCCATGTAACAGCCCTTCAGATATTTGAAAATAGTTATCATATCACCTCTAGCAACATCTGGAGGTGCGTAGGTTTCCCAATCTTGTGGTACAACATGGTACAGCAATATTGTGCCCATGTTTCTGCTTTTCCCATGCAAGCTTCACAGTCTCTGTATTTCCCCTAACACTTCATTAGGGACACAATACCCAGTTATTCTGCCCATAAATAATTGAACCTTTAAAGATGCAAGCACACTGAAAAGATTGAGTGACTGTGTTTTTCAGTATGGTTTAAAACTGAGGAAGCCTTGCATAACAGTAATTTGTGTTAGATTATTCTTAAGATATAGTCATTTACTGTGATTTAAGAATTTGTAAGGATTTGGGTTCATTTTAAAATGTATTATCCCCCCCCCCCCCTTTTAGCTGTGGAAGGTCATATCATTCATTGGATTGAAAGCAAAGCCTCTTTTGGAGATGAGTGTAGCCACCAAGCCTATCTACACGACCAGTTCTGGAGTTACTGGAACAGGTAGATTCTTTCTTTCTTTCTTTCTTTCTTTCTTTCTTTCTTTCTTTCTTTCTTTCTTTCTTGTTATTTAAACTGTAGGCCATATGTACATTATTGCTATTTGTCTGGAAGAAAAGAAAGAATGTTGACATGAAATGGATGTCCCCTCGGCAAGCAGCCACTTCTCTGAGCAGCTCCTGCTTATGGGCCCCGGCATTTTTCGTTGCATAAGCATAGTATGTTTGCTGTAGTATTAACGACTGAGATCCTGAGGCATCTTGGGACTGGGCAAGCACTGGTGGGGGTTCACAGTGTAGCAGCCTATAGCACACAGCACTAGAAAGCTCTACCACCTCAGCTTGGGTAAAGAAGTGCAAGAACATGTCCCTTACCTATGATCTGAATTTGGCCTCTTAATATTACACACACCCTTTTAAAGGTAAAATTCATGGCGTCTTTGTGAGAGCCAGTGGTTAAGAGCGGTAGTCTCGTAATCTGGGGAACCGGGTTCGCGTCTCCGCTCCTCCATATGCAGCTGCTGGGTGACCTTGAGCTAGTCACACTTCTCTGAAGTCTCTTAGCCCCACTCACCTCACAGAGTGTTTGTTGTGGGGGAAGAAGGGAAAGGAGAATGTTAGCCGCTTTGAGACTCCTTCGGGTAGTGATAAAGCGGGATATTAAATCCAAACTCTTCTTCTTCTTCTTTGTGGGAAGCACTTCAGTTCTTGCAAGTCGGGTCACACAAGTACTCACTTTTGTACCCTCCAAAATAGAATAGGATATATTGCAGAGAGCTGTAGTAGGTGGCGGGGATCCATGACTTGTAGTGGCCAAAGGCCTTTCCACTCGGGCAAGGTCACCATTAGATAAAGTCCATCCTCTGAAGGTGCCTTTGTTCATCTTCAATGGCAGGCACTTATTATCAATGCTGTTTTTCTATTTAAAAAAAAAAGAGGTGCCAGAGCTCACTATGAACCTTCCCTTATTCTCTTAGAATAGCAATGGTGCCCACATGAGAGGTGCCAGAGATGAGCTCCAGTGATCTCCAGCTGAAAAAAAAGCCTGCTTATTATTAAAATTAAAACTATTAAACTTCCCTTGAAAATTCATTTCTGCAGGCATTCAAACACGTGTTCCCTCTCTCTTGCCAAGCCTGTGATCCCAAAGTAACTGCTACACTGAAACCTTTTGTGTCCTACTGTTTCTGCCTTTTTCTTCTTCCAGGCTTTCCCCAGTTATTTCACAGAGGTACACCCCACTGATAGAAGAAATATATCTTAACCTACCAAGCTGCCATGTTTGAACCATTTGAGAGATACCTGTGCTGAATCTATAAAGCCGATACATTTATTCTGAGTTAAACCAGTAGCCTGCCTAGCAGATCTCAGAGTCTCCAGCACTGACTCTTTCGTAGCCCTGCTACCTGTGCTCATTTTATGTGGAGATGTCATGGATGGAACGTAGGGCCATTTGATGCAATGCCCACTTGCTCTGCCCCTGTACTGTGGCCACTCCTGAGTGCATTTTTGCTCTGTAAGATGGCAAAAAATTGCTCTGGGTTTGGTAAAATATTAAAAGTACATGAAAATCTAATTTGTTTAATTATATAGTTGAATTCCAACCTAAAGCTGTGCACTTGCATATTTTGCTGTAATATACTAATGAGTAAACTAGTACTATCAAGAGACAGATTAATTAATAATTAGTAACTTCACTGTCAATTATGACTTACAGTAAGTAAGGATGCAGTCAGTTTACTATTTCCATTGTTTGCAAATCTGGCTGTCGTGTCTCTAGACTATGTTTTAGTGAGTCCCAGGAGAAACCTTGACGCTGTTATTATCGGAAGTAACTTTGCTACGTTTGAAGAAGGCACTAACAAAATGTCTTCTTTGACACTGATATTAGAATAATGATAATTCTACATAATGAGAGTAGCATTTCTTCTACACTCTTTGAATATGAATAGCAAACCTTCCATCTACTGAAATCTTTCACTATTTAATTGTAATCTAAATGTCTTTAGTACTCTGCACACACTCCTATTGATTAAATAGGAAAGTTCCTATTTAGTCAATAGGAGTGTTCAAAATTTTCCTAGTGTGTTCATTGCTAATCAACACACCCAAAGTTCCTTTCTAGAAATGGCACACACCAAGTGATCCTAAATCCTCACTCAGAAGTTACACTGAGATTAAGGTGACCAGTACTCCATACTAAGTGTGCTTAGAATAGCACAGTCCTATACATACATAGGCACCAGGCAAAAACAACCCTCTTCTCCCAAGCCTTTGCCTAATTATACAATCTATGGATTGTTATTTGGTGTATATTTGGGGGCTTTTATATTGTAAACCGCCCTGTGATCTTCTGAAGAAGGGTGATGTAGACATATAATAATAAAATAATTCATGTCTGCGCATAATGTTCAGTGGGTCTACTCTCAAGTTGCAGCCTAAATTGCACCTGGTGAAGATAAAAAAGTATAATGTTCTAAAAACAACTTTGTCAAAGAGAGTAAAACTTAAATTCCATTTTAACTTGCGTCTGTTAAATACCATTTATCACACGTGCAAAAAGATGTCAGGAAGACGAAGTTATTTAACGTACAGTACTGAGTATTTTGATAATAATGTTATCAGTTGATACGTTGAGGTAAAGTTAAATTGTTTGGTAATGTTTGGAAAAGGAAGACATCCTTTCCCTAGCACAATGTCAATATCTAGCAGTTTAGGGGCTTAAAAAGTTGTATTGGTGAAATGAAACACAGTGGCTCAACAAACGGACTTAGTGGAAACCTTGGGAGTTGCATTCGTCAAGCATCTAGGAAAACTGTTCATGCATACCCAGTATCCAAAGCTTCATTGGCAGCCAATACACAAAGAACTGAAAGGTCATTCTTCTTCCTGCAGTATGATGGTTTGTTGACATATTTTGACACACTGGTACAATACTGAAAGGTTTTGACCTTATTCCAACACTCAGGGATTTAGGATTGCTTAAGCCTTCTAGTGCTTATGGAATTTCACAAATTCCACAATTCTCTCTTCCTCTCTTATCTCCCATGCCTGTCCTAGCATTAGTTAACTTGTTTCAGAAATGGGCTTGAATGAATTTAGAGTCATGAATTACTGTCATTTTTCATTCTGGCTATCATTGTCAGGTGGGGGGGGGAATTATTATGAGTCTACGCAGAGCAATAAAAAGTAGTGAATTTTAATTTTCTCACAGGAACCTTGTTATCCTAAAGGCCTTCAAAGGAGCCCTGTAAAATGTTTGTGAACAGAAAGTTGTATATTTGTTTAAAGCTTATGTGTAAGCTGTGTATTTTTCTTTCAATCAATCCTATGCATACTTTCCTGGGACTGTCTCCTTTAATTCAGTAGGATTTCTGATTGTGCAGAGGATTCTGCTGTTAACGGATAATTTTTCCAAAGTAAGTAGCATAAAGCATCTTTAGTCTGAAGGAATAAATTTTTAGTGTTTGGATAATAGCCTAATCTTCAGAATTCTAAAGTTTGTGATATCAGTACAGTATGTTATGATAGTGTTCTTTTTCTTTGCAGTAAAAAAATCAGCAGTGGTGGCAACACAGTAAGAATAAAGTCACATAAAGTGCAATTAAGATTACATTAGCTAGTAAATTTCACTTTGGGGAAAATGTTTTCCATATTGAGCATTTTAGTAGTACACCAGATTTAGACAATCTTTTATAAATGTTTTTGAGGCTGTTCTGTTTTTCTGTGCTTTTTCTAAAAGTAAACAGAGTACTATGATCTTTCATTGTTTGAATTATATTTCTTTATATTTTTCCTCTAATCTTTCAAATATTGTTGCATCATTGGAGGCTATTCCATAATACAGACAGAGCGCTTTCAGCTTCCATCTATATTACTGCAAGGCATCAGCTCCAATTTCCTTGGTATTTCTCATTCAGATTAGACAAGCATCTAGGCTTACGTACGATAAGAGCTGACAGCATAGATCCTGCTATGTTTGCCAAAGGCCTGGTCACAGACACTCCACTATGTCAAAGAATGTCAGCCCCCACAGACCTTACCTTTCAGAACTCCTTGTAATTTTTAATTGACATTTACATCTGACATTTTGAATGTACATGTTATTGTTGAGTCTTTATCTACATATGAATGGTAGAAACATTTTCTGAACAGAACCAAAACATTTTTTAAAATTATTATTTAAGAAGGTTGCTTTGCTTGCTGAAACTCAGGCCTAGCTACATTTCCTCTTCCATTGTGTAATTTTTATGAGTACTTTGCTAATCAAATTACGAAGCTTTTGCTGTGTGTGTAAAGAAAGAAGTTAAAAGTAATTGACAAAAATAGAATCATCTTACTTTAGGACATACTAGCCATACAGTCGTGCGGCAAGAATCTATTTTAAAACATTAGCTACATTATTTGGGATATTTTAAAATGTAGTACACAAAATGACATATTCATAAGTATTCCAAACCCCATTTAAAGCATAATAATTTGAGGGGGGACTTTTAAATCCTTCTTTATTCTATGCCATGTAATATTTTTCTGCATGCATTTTCCAAATGGAAGTTTTAATTTAATTTTTTTTAAAAAAAATTTAAATTAAATGAATAAGGGTAATTATCCTAAATCGGAATAAGGAAGTTCAGTTGCTCATAAATGTCAATAAGCAAAGAACTAACAGAAGTGGTTTGTCACAAACGATCCTGCTTTTCTTCTAATTAGTTCATTTACATTTTACAAATTAACAGTAAATTTCAGATAGAAGATATTCCAGCAGCATACTATAGCATTACTGACCTGTATTTGTATCTGCCAAATTTAAGTTAATTAGAAATGTAGATGCTGTTTGTTTTATCTGTCACAAAGCTCATCTTTAAAAAAAGGCTAGACACACTCCCCCCTCCAACATTTATCATCTAAATAATAGTCTTCCCAAGATGGCAGCCTCATAATAAACTCTTTTCAGTGGAGTGATGGGTAATGAAGCTTGCTTGTGAAGGAAGCGAAAAATGTTGTCTAGCCAAATGCATGAATATGATGGCTGGAGAATCAGTGGACTTTCTCAGTCATCAATCTTTTTAGTAGCCTCTTACACATCTGAATATTTTGATAGATGATCTAATAATTGAGTTATCTATCTTTCTAACTATCAGAGTTGTATAAAAATTATTCTCACATTCTACTGAATATTAACTATATTAGACATCCAGTAAATTTTTCAAAAAAAGAAAAAGGAAGACCAGGTGTTGGAAGAATTTTATGATGCAAATACCCTTAATAAATTAACTAATGCAAATCTGAAGAATTAAACCTTCTGAAATTGTATAAGCATACAGTAAAGACAGAATCTGAAACCGATTACATTAAAAACATTGGGATGTCTGCACGACAAGTAAAGAGAAGTTCCTGATGTCACTAGTGGTAAATTTAAATAGTGTGTGAGATATAAAATAAAATATTTTTCAGAGTCTTTATATGGACCAACAGTGATCTCAGATTTATTCACATCTGATTTTTACTTGGAAGTGGTAAACATAGGGCCCAATGGAACCTGACATAGAAGGTCTGTGGCTAGAATCTCCCCTTTTATTTCATTTCTTTGTGTCCCCATTTGTTACTTTGAAGATGAGGAAAGTAAAATATGAGCAATGGAGTATCATAGATTTGCTGCCTCACACCTGGTAGAACCTATTGGTATTATCTTACAACATTTTGAATCTGGTTCTTCCTTATTGACATCTTTGAAACTTAGGCTATGTAACATACCATATTTGTGATTTGAAACACAGTGAGGTCATTTTTGTCCACTCTTTAAAGTCGCTCTTTTACATTGCTGTAAACACCAGAGAGTGTGTGGAGATGTCTTCACCCACTGCACTCTACCTGATTTATTTCGCCATGCTGAACTCCTATTCATTGGAACTGTTACCTGTGCATGTGCAGTGGCTGTCTCAAATATACACACCTCAGCTGCACTATAGCTGATGTTTTCAATTGGGATGGAAGCTCATTTGAGGGGGAAAGCATCAAACAGCAGTATTTCTCAATAAACTACAGGATACATATGGATTGTGGCTAACATATTTCAAACATCATCGGTGGGAGCGCAGTGTAACCAGAATAGACACTAATGTATAGTATGGACAGCCTCAGACTGTGCTCCTAACAGAATTACTAGGAAATACAGGGACATGTAGGGACGCGGGTGGCGCTAAACCACTATGGTCTAAACCACTGTGCCTCTTGGGCTTGCCGATCAGAAGGTTGGTGGTTCCCGTTGCTCAGTGCCAGCTCCTGTCAACCTAGCAGTTCGAAAGCATGCCCAAAAGTGCAAGTAGATAAATAGGTACTGCTCTGGTGGGAAGGTAAACAGAGTTTCCGTGCGCTGCTCTGGTTTCGGTGTTCTGTTGCACCAGAAATGGCTTAGTCATGACCCAGAAAAACTGTGTGGACAAACGCCAGCTCCCTCGGCCTGTAAAGTGAGATGAGTGCCCCAACCCCAGAGTTGTCTGTGACTGGGCTTAACTGTCAGGGGTCCTTTACATTTACCTTTACAGGGACATGTATCGGAGTAAATGTGCATAAGATAGGCTGTATAAAGATGTTGGGGTGCAGAGACTACTGGCACTTAGTCTATACTAAATCTTTAATGTTTAAACTACAAGATGTTACCTACCGGTGCCTGAAGAGTTATCTGCTTAGTGAGTAAAGAATATGTGTTTCTGAAAGATATATTTAATCCAGACTATGTCATGAATAATGGAGAACTTGTTTCCAAATGGCCAATAAATGGTAAAAACAATCCTCTTGAAGTTAATTGAATTTACAGCTTTTTAGTTATTTGGAAAGTTTTTGCCTTTAATTCAGTGATTCTCAAAGCAGCTTCTAACACATGGTCATAATGTAAAATAAAACACCTCTTCCCAGGTACAGCCGGGCAGAACGTCTGCCTGGTTGATGAGTCCAGAACATGCTTCCCTTCAGTTCTGTAGCCCTCCTGGATTGTTGGAGCTCAGGGGTTTTTCTGGCAAGAAGGTGGAAAGTGAACTCCCTCTACCTGTGCCTTTGTGAGAGGGAGGGGGTATAGCCTGTCAGCGACCTTGGACAAAAAAGAAAAGAGAATTCATCATTGGAGTCTTCGGGCAGTTGAGCAAGACTTAACATTTCTTGATATCATGCAAAAAAAGAAAACACTTTCTGAGGAAACTCATTTCTTCTTGCTCCAGTTGAAATCTAAAATGGTGTACAGGACCTGGTGTAAGATCTAAGTGTTGTTGAGCCAATTAGGAGCAATGAGCATAGTGCTATTAAATTATATACATGTAAATAGCCAATTACAAAAAAAAAAAAAAAAAAAAAAATCCAACATGGTCACATTGGGTTACAAAAGAGGAAACTTCCCCCAAAATGAGAAGATTGGTAATAATGAAGCTGAAAGGCAAATTCAAGAATGTCAGATTTTTCAAAAATGCTTGGGAGTTGTTTAAAAATGCAGTATTAGAAATTAAACTGGTGTGTATGCTACAGATCAAGAAAGATACCATGAGGGCCAAGAGCAGGCTTCCTCAACCTCGGCCCTCCAGATGTTTTTTGTCTACAACTCCCATGATCCCTAGCTAGCAGGACTAGTGGTCAGGGAAGATGGGAATTGTAGTCTCAAAACATCTGGAGGGCCGAGGTTGAGGAAGCCTGGCAAAGAGGGTGCTAGTGTGGTTAATGAGTCAAAGATGCCATTAGAGGCAAGGCAGTTTCCTTAAAAAAAATGGAACTCTTGTCTGAATGAAAATAACTGAAAGGGACACAAACTTTGGCCAAAAAAAGTGGAGGCAAGCAGCAAGGGATGCTAAGAAATAATTTAAGGAAACCTGTGGAAAGTATTGTTGAAGAAGAAATAACGAAGCATATAGAAGAGCATGCCTTGCTGAAGCAAAGCAAGTATGGCTTCTGTTAGTCAAGTCCTGCCTCATGAATCTTTAGAATTTTTTGAGAGTGTCAACAAGCATATAGATAGCAGTGCTATGGCTGACATAATGTACCTGGACTTCCAACGAAGTTCCTCACCAGAGGCTGGGAAGAGCTGCGAAAGGATCTCTCCAAACTGACTGAATCGCAAGTGCAGTTTAGTGTAAATAAGTACGTATAAAGTGTTGCATTTCACATATACACTCATGGGGGCTGAACTGGCAGTGCCTGATCAGGAAAAAGAACTCAGTGTACAGTTGCTTCACCTCAAAATGCACATTTTCTTGATTTACCCATAATTACTTGGTAAGAAATTATGGGTAAATCAAAAAAATGTGCATTTTGAGGTAAGAAATTACCAAGTAATTACTAGTTCCAATGGCAGCAGTTATGGTATATTTATTCATGAAAATTTCAATATTTAAGTGTATATAAAGCAAGTTTGGGCCATATTAAGTTTTTCTTTAAGTCCTGTATTATAAAGCATATGTGTTCTTTCCGAATTGATTTTTGTTATCAAAGCATCATCTCTGATGTAAATGCCAATAAGTCGCATGCTTTTGTTGTAAATGATGAAAAATTATTTTGTCTTAAATGCTCATTGCTGTACCTGGATTTGCATCTTCAGTTGTAGCTGCATGTGTGACATTATTAGTGAAATAAAGACGTTGTTGTGGGCAGTCTGAGATGGCATTACAAGGCTGTGCTAGCCATGATGCTGAAAAAAGTTGTCACCCACTATTTTTCTGAGGTTTGTCATTTATCAAAAAGAAGCAATCTGCTGCAGGAGGATTTCTGCGGACATTCCTATTTGTGTGGCCTGAGCCTGTCTCTTCAGGTTTCATTATTTAGGTCTGATGTGTAGTTAGTTCTTATCAAAACTAATACTATCTGAAGTACTAGGCTTCCAGTGGTCACACAACCAACATCAGGATTTCTTCAACATGACTCATATTACTAAAGACAGTATCTCCTTAAATTTGAGTATAGCTTCAGTGTCTGTATCAATTACATCTTCTAGCTGAATTTTAGTGAACATTTTGCTTTGAATTTCTGTAAGTGCATCAGATTTAAATTGATACACATTTGTAGTGTCTCCAGATTCAGGTATGACTGTATTTCGTTGAAACTTAACATTACAGTACCTGGAATGTATTTATCTATTTTCCTACATTTATACCCCAACTTTATTCCACCATGGAATCCACATGGTTTCTAGGTCACATGGCTGAGGTCATGATCCAGACTTGACTAGACCAAAGCTTCAGCAAAATAGTGGCCTCATCTGACTTCAGACCATACCTTGGAACTATACTAAAGATAGGCCATACTGCATGCAGGCAGTTCTTGATTTTATATATTTTACTGAACGCTATATGGACTACTATGCAATTGGTTGTTTCTGGTGTTAGGATTCAAAACATTACTTTTTATATTTTCTTCCCAAAGTGCTTTGTTTAGCCCAAAGTATTTCAGTTTTTTAGCATTATTATTAAGGTTGCTAATGCTACCGTGTTTACTTGAATCTAATGCTTACTTTTTTTGGCCAAATTATGTTGCGAAAATTAAGGTGCGCATTAGTTTCGATGGCACATTTACATTCACCAGCAAATACTTTTTTTGGTTTCAAGATTCTGATTTTGAGGTGCGCATTAGATTGGATGGCGCATTAGGCTCGGTACGTTGCCTGCTTCTTTAATTATTTTTAGAATACATACATTCTAAATGCATTCATATGGTAAGAATTTAATAGGATGTTTCAGAATAACTAGCAGCAACAGATAATTGTATTATTGTTTAAACCTTTTGGTTTAAAAACAATATGCTAGCTTTCAGTTTCATTTAGTGTGTCTTTTTAAAACAAAGTGTACACACTGATGGCTGAACTCCAGGTGTAACATGAAACTGAAACCCAGGCCACAAAATTTGAATGTGGACCACATACTTTTTAGCAGTCTGACAGTTTCACTCCAAATGTGTTCATAACCACAGAATAGAGCTGGATGTGTGGCAGCTCTAAGAAGATAAAAAACACACACATTTCTTTTGGATTCCACAGACATGGCTATGGATTAAAGTGTTATTGTTTTTGTTTCTCTTGGTTGTGCTGTAAGAGTGTCTGTGAATTTTGGAGACTGAAGCTCTAACCCCACTTGAATAAAGACAATGATGGCAGTGAGTTTCTGTCCAGAGTTAATCAGCTGCAGAATTTGTAAACTGCACATATGTCAGAGTTGAAAATGTTAGCACTCTAGTAGAAGCTTGAAAAGGTTAGATCTGATAAAAGCCATCAGCAGTTAAAGAAAGTGATTTATGGGACTGTAATGACACAAAATGCCTCATTTATCACTCCTTTATAGATAGGTTAAGGTTTCACTGTCATACCTTAAAAACTTGACCACTTAGAATTGTCAAAATAGGCCCTTAATTGCCCATCATGCATTTCAGTTTGAATTTCCCTCTCTTGATTTTTTGTTAATTTTATTTCATATTGCTTTTGAGCTTTCCACATGATTTTGTTTCATATTGTTAAGCTTTAATACTTTTTGAAAATTGCATTCTTAGCTATGCAGTCCTTACTGGTTAATCATGTGGACATGAATTATTGTGTCTCACTCCTGTATGTTTGTATAAATATACTTGAAACAAAATAAGTTAAACTGCATACCTGTGTGTGTTTTACTAATTCTTTTAAGGTGCTTATGACTATATAACTCATTTTATTACTAATATAAATTTACAAAGTAATATTTCTGTAATTCTTCCATTGTTAACAGTGTCACCTGTTATTCTAACATTTTAGTGCTGTGTCTGTTAATTTAATAAACAAACCACAGTTTAACGAAAGAATCCATAAAAAATATTTTTAAGTGAGCAAATGTATATCCCCCTTACTTTTTCATAGCACTGTTCAAATTTATAGTGTCAGTTGCAAAGTTGCAAACGACCTTCAATTTAAAAAGAACTCAGAAGTATTTGTCAAGTCTACTCAGTCTTGGTCCTTGGTCCATGGCCCTTTGTTACTGTAAAGGGAGCTAAAAACCGGTATTTGTAAGTCACAATAATGTGATTAGGGCTACTATTTTTGTAACAAAGCGGATTTTAGAGAAATGAGTTTTTCTCTTTGTCAGATTTTGGAATGATCAGGCTATATTGCCATCTAATCTCAAATCCTTAGAAGAAAGTCTTACTGCTGTGATGTGTAGCTGGAATACTTTTTATACCCACCTCGATTTAATTGTTTAATGAATCAATAGAAATATTTCCATAACCAGTCTGTGGGAAAGAGCCCCATTAACAAACCAACACTTCTTCATTTCCAAAATTGATGAAACCTAAATTATTTATTCTCCATCTCAATTTTCCATAAGAATACTTTACTTCCATAAGAATACTTTGCTTGCTTGCTTGCTTGCTTGCTTGCTTGCTTGCTTGCTTACTTATTTACTTACTTACTAAATGCATGAGTGTTGACTTTGGTGTTTGGTATAAATAATGTGCCATTCATGTAAGAAAGCTAACATCATTGAGGCACTGGCTTACTGCCATGGATCATGCAGATAGTAAGACAGTCAAAGAAAAATCTTTTCAGTCCATGTATTATGTAAGTTTATTATGTGATTTCAACTGGGCTTTTTAAAATAAAGTGATAGATAAATTTTATGTTGTATGCGCTTGTTAAATTCAAAATTGTCTCATTGTATGAATGTTAACATGTAATCTGAATTGCCAAAGAAGTAGTGTGTGAAAATGGCTTAATTACAGGGGAAGAAGAGGAGAAAGCACAAGCCTCTGGGCATATTATATTTTAATTGTTTTCTCTGAAAAGGTAAATAAATTCAAGCCTGGTTTAGATAACTGTAAGGAAGGCTAAAATATGAGATACTCTGTGAAGCCTCAGTGAGGATAAATGCCTCAATGAGGATAAATATTTAGTTACTTTGAAGGAGGAAGAAACAACCCACTCATCTCTTGGGGCTCAACCAGACTTCCATTTGTGCCACAATTTGGGTACAGGCCCATACTTTCCAGGCATGGGTACGAACAGAGGTTTTTTCTACCGATTCTTTCCCTGGAGAAACTCAGTGTTTATCACTGAATCAGAGGAAATTCATGGAAACCCACACACAGACCTGTGCCTAGAAATCACAGGCCTCTGCCTACAAATCATGGCACCAATGGACATCCATTATTACTCTTAATAAACTATGAAACATGTAAACATTTTGTTTTAAATACTACCCTCACTATAATCTTGTACTTTGTATGAGAATTAAAATGCTAGATATGCTGTCTCAGGTGAGGAAGAAAGATTTTTTGAATGCGGCTGACAAGATGTTCTGTTAGCTAGAAGAACTTTAAACTGGGGAAATTTTTGTTTACCTATAGGGATTAATGTGGATATTGGAACAGAATAGATAGATTATATAATTGTACTAGCCACTATTATATAGATAATGGACATTTTATATTTATAATTTCACCCATTGTCACCATTATTAGCTTCAGTTCATTAATGTCACTGCTGGTATTTTAAATGTAAAAATGCATTTATTTGCCCTTTTGAACTTAGTTTTTTAAAAATAGCTTAATTAACAGTGTTTCTGGGAACTTAATTGAGCTAAACTGCTTTTGGCACACTAGGAAAAGGGTAATCTGACTGGGTGATGAGTAGTTGCTTACAAATAACCTTGACTTGCTTTGTCTTTTAGAGCTTGGCTCTTTTCCTCGGCCTTGTCTTGTTCTGGGGTGCGTTGTTCTGTTCTGTTCTGTTTTGTTTTTTTAAGCTTGGTTTGCTCTCACCCCAGAGGAAGACCATCAATTACATTGACCGGCTGGTTTGTCATAACAAAGTACCAAATGAATGTGTGTGCAAGTTATCTTTCTTTTTGTGGACCTTGTTTCACAGATAAATCGGCTTCACAGAACTGCATCTTCAGCACACACCTTCGCTATTTTTTGAAAACGAATTTTCCGTAAATATTACAGTTTTTCCCTTTAGATACAATTCAGAAGTTCACCCAACAATATCAAACCGAGACAGCATTACCTCTAAACACTTAGATATTTTAAATCAGAACAAAACGCATTGTTACCAAAGTCTCATCTACCCGACTTACATACCTTTCATTTGAAATATTCTGCAATTCCTTGCAAGAAGATGAAGCAAAGAAACTCTAACAAGCTTAGGCTTGGATTGAGAGATGTATTGCACAATGGAAAGGCACTTTTGCAAGGTAGTCCCATCACATGTCATCTCAAAACTCTCGGGAATGACTTTCGGGGGGTGCCAAAGGCTCTTGTGGGGAAGGAAGAAAAGCCCCATTGCAGAGAGCGGAGTTCCGCCTGACTATTTCTGTATCCACCCCATAGTCTCCTAGATTAATTTCACACTATTCTGCTTTTATTGAGTTTTATTAATGTGCAAAGTAGAACAGCATCTCTCAAATACCTGCAGCACTATCAGCAATTGCAGCTCAGTAAGGCTTTCTCTGGTTTACTGTTAATTCAGTAAGGATAACCCAGGCATACAGAGAGGGGAACCTGGAAGCTCCCAGGAGCTGCTGAGTAATAAGGCAGGAGATTATGAAGTGGCTCAAGCTTTAAACCACAGGAGTACACAATGGTCAAACAAAATTTGACTTCGGTTTCGGATGCTTTTCACACACAGGCTTAAGAGAAACTGGAAATGGATTGGCAAGTGTTCAGAGTAAAAGGATGGATTTCAAGAGTGGGATATTTTACAGCCAAAGAGCACAAGGGGCAGTCAGTAATAATGGGTGGGCATTTATAGGGCATGTCGCAGCATCTGAGAAGTATGAGCTACTAAATTGTTTGAATGGGTGTGAAGATGATTGGTCACTGTGGTCTTAGAGGAGAGATTTACTTTTTTCCCTTCATGATGCCATTCCACTTTGTCCTGTCAAGTTTTCTATATTGTTTCATAATGTTCCTTCTTCCATGTAGTAGAGAAAAAATTGAGCCTCTTAGCTTTCAAGTTAAACTCTTGAAAAGATTTTTCAGTGGCGCTCAATGATCTTTAAACCACAGTAGATTTTGAATCCTGCTACTCACTATGTGTCACATAACGTGTGCTTATATTTCATTCCTGTCTGAAGAACTTCCTACTTTATACAGTTTGTGGAGCTCCATACATTGCCTAAGATAAACAGTGAGTTCCATCTTCATCCGTATGATAAGTTAGGTTTCTGAATGTGTTTAATTGGAGCAATTTTAAGGGCGAAATGTTCAGATGTTCAATTGCCCCATTTTAATCAGCGTAACGTGGACAATCTCTATGCCAAATAGAGAGCTTTCTAGTTCATGTGGAAATACAGTGGTGCCTCGCAAGACGAAATTAATCCATTCCGCGAGTCTCTTCATCTAGCGGTTTTTTCGTCTTGCGAAGCAACCCTATTAGCGGATTAGCGGTTTAGCGGCTATTAAAGGCTTAGCGGCTAAAAGGCTATTAGCGGCTTAGCGGCTTAGAAAAAGGGGGGGGAGCGAAAAAAATCTCAAGACTCGCAAGACATTTTCGTCTTGCGAAGCAAGCCCATAGGGAAATTCGTCCTGCGAAGCGCATCGAAAAACGGAAAACCCTGTCGTCTAGCGGGTTTTTCATCTTGCAAGGCATTCATCTTGCAGGGCACCACTGTACCCATTTTCTCCATTGAGTCTACACCCCACTCTTTAGCTGCTAGATATCTAGAACAGCTTACAAACAAACAATTAAAAGAAGACAGGCCTGGCTTGCATGCTGACAGTCTAAAAGACATGTCAGAAAAGGAAAAAGGAGCAGGGAGAAGAAAAGAAAAGAACAAACTCAGGTGCCAATTCTTTATTTTTAAATTTATTTTTTTATTAATTTTCTAATTATTATAGAGCCACAGAGACAGGTACACAATAACAAAGATTCAGTAATCTATCCAATTAAAGGCAAGGCATTCAAAACCTGAACATATTAAATAATAACAGCCAGTCTAAAGCCATGAAAGCCATTTTTCTCTAGAAGCTGCGGGGAGAGGTACCTGTAAATCTGAAATTAACTACCGGTATAAGAAATAAAATCTCACCATACTCAATAGGAGTGATCAGGATCTTCCTGTCCCTTAGAGACCCGTAACTTATGTGGGGGGTTTTTTCTGCAATAACTAAATTCCATATATTTTTATACAATAAGGATAGAGTCAGATTTTTTTTTGCCATTTCCCTTGCTGTGCTGTAGAGATCCTGGCAGCTGGCGGCACCCATGTTAAAAGTTCCTTTTGGCAAAATGTCTTCATAGCAGCTGTCCACATATTTAGTGGGTGACAATTTCTAAAGTTAAGTAAGGTAAAGGTAAAGGAACCCCTGACCATGAGGTCCAGTCATGGCCAACTCTGGGGTTGCGGCTCTCATCTCGCTTTATTGACCGAGGGAGCCAGCGTACAGCTTCTGGGTCATGTGGCCAGCATGACTAAGCTGCTTCTGGCAAACCAGAGCAGTGCACGGAAACACCATTTATCTTCCCGCCGGAGCGGTACCTCTTTATCTACTTGCAGTTTGACGTGCTTTTGAACTGCTAGGTTGGCAGGAGCAGGGACCAAGCAACGGGAGCTCACCCCGTTGCGGGGATTCGAACCGCCAACCTTCTGATCGGCAAATCCTAGGCTCTGTGGTTTAACCCACAGTGCCACCCGCATCCCAAAAGTTAAGTAGTAGTTCTTAAAATGATCAGTTGGAATGGAAACAGTTCTGGGGCAGGAAGAACCTGCAGAGCTGATAGAATGAGCCCTGCTTCTCATCTCTTCTACTGATGAAGCAGTCTGCCTGAAAATACATTAATTATTATTAATGTGTGACTATTGGGGGGGCAACTCCCATCTCTTGCAGGGGCGCAATTAGTGCCAGCACCGTCCATTAAGAGTTTGGGTGTAATCTTCGACACCTCCCTTTCCATGGAGGCGCAGATTGCAGCTACAACAAAGGCGGCATTTTTCCATCTCCGCCAAGCTAAGCAGTTGGCTCCTTACCTCTCTCGCCCTGACCTAGCCACTGTGATCCACGCGACGGTCACCTCCAGACTGGATTATTGTAACTCGCTCTACGTGGGGCTGCCCTTGAGACTGACCCAGAAACTCCAGCGGTTGCAGAATGCTGCAGCAAGACTCCCTACGGGGTCTTCGCTGCGAGATCACATTCACCCGGTGCTATACCAGCTGCACTGGCTCCCGGTGGAGTACAGGATCAGGTTTAAGGTGCTGGTTTTAACCTTTAAAGCCTAGGACCCTCGTACCTACGGGACCGCCTCTCCTGGTATGCCCCACAGAGAAACTTACGGTCTTCAAATAAAAACATCTTGAAGGTCCCAGGCCACAGAGAAGTTAGGCTGGCCTCAACTAGAGCCAGGGCTTTTTTGGCCGTGGCTCCAATCTGGTGGAACACTCTGTCACAAGAGACCAGGGCCCTGCGGGACTTGACATCTTTCCGCAGGGCCTGCAAGACAGAGCTGTTCCACCAGGCCTTTGGCCAGGGCACGCCCTCCCTCGGCAATCTTCACGGAGCTCTGGCCCAATCATTGCCAGTGGCTTGAATTAATTAATTTTATAATGAATGATTTTAGAGTGTTATTTGTGCTGTACTTTTGTACTGTTTTATTGTTGTTAGCCACCCTGAGCCCGGCTTCGGCTGGGGAGGGCGGGATATAAATAAAATTTATTATTATTATTATTATTATTATTAATCTGCATGCTGCTTTGCAGAGTGATGACAAAAAGCCAGATTCCAATGAACTGAAATTTGATACAGAAGAGGCAATAGAGAGAAAGAAGGTGGAATCTATTGTGAACTGCCTTGGATTTGTAGAGAGTAGATTTCTTCCTGTGATCCTATGTACTCCTGCCCAGTTACTAGAAATTGTAGTGTCAGGTATTCGTGAACCCATTTCTGAGTCTAGATAGAAGGCAAGGCGTAAGTGGGTGGGGAGAATCAGATTTAGACTTTCCAATCATACTTCCAGCCATTTGGATCATTTCGTGCTGCTTTTATGGTGTTTCATTGTATACGATGTTGTACCCTGCCATACTATATTGTATGAATTGGTGGTATTTACATACGTAAGTAACAATGCTTCCACAATCTCAAAATTGTGTGTTTTGGTACGTGAACTGATGTTGAAGGCTGTTTTGCTGAAGAGACTGACTTGGCATCTCAGCAAGATGGGGATGACTAGCATGGAGAAGGGAAGCTGCCAGGAGACATGAATGCTGTGTGGCAGAGGCAGCACATTTTCAGCCAAACACAGCAGATGCCTGCCAAGATACTGCATGTAGCAGGGAGGCAAACTGGAAGACACCTGAGCACGTGCGATAAATGATAGGAGCAGCTGGCATAGTGCAGCAGAGGTGCAGAACCACCCTTCTGACAGCAGTGTCCCTGCCACTCACCAGGATGGGGCAAGGCAGCAGCATTGGCAGGACTGTTGGAGTCCACTGTCAGAGACAATTTAGTGATCTCCTCTCAGCTTGCCTCTTTCTGATTCCTCATCAAGCCTATGCCCTCCCCCTTGGTGTTTCTGCTTCATCTTTGCATGCTGAGAGGAGGGGTGTGCCCTCCATTTAAAGCACATTCACTGGCTTCCCCCTCCAAGAATTCTGGACACTGTAGTTTCTCCTTCAAATAGCTAGAATTGCCAGCACCCTTAACAAATCACAGTTCCTGTGAGTCTGTGGGGGGAGCCATGTGCTTCCGGGTTGCTTCCGGGTTGGCGCCTCTGGCAATGGCGGATTTCCTCCGATCGGGAGGAATTCGCTCCGTGGAAAACAGGGTCTGAACCGCCACGGCGAGGCGGAGACCCATCAAAAACCACAGGCGGGAGAAGCCTGTGGACGTGGGATTCGGCCGGCACCCTACTCGCGGGGAAACCCGATTTCGGGGTTCCGGAGCGACGTGGGGTGAGTGGCGCGGTGCCTTGAATCGACTGCTTCTTTCACGGAGTGAAGCCGCATTGCTGTTGCCGGAGAGCGCTGACTTTTTCCTGTGGACAATTGGAGCTTAAATAACTGTCCGTGAGTAGAATGGAAAATTGGAATAAGAAATTTCTTTTAATTTGGCACTGAAGCGGGAAGGTCTAAACAGGAAGTCTGCCTTCCGCTTTTTGTAAATAGACTGAAGCAAAGACACGGCAAGCTAGAGCTTAGAAAATCGTTGTAAAGGATCAATTTTCATCATTTAAAATTACTGAACCCCCCTTGGAAGCAGGAGAAGAGGGGGGAACTTTTTCTGGACTGATTAAACTTGCAGAAGACAAGTAAAGAAAAGCAATTCTCCACCGTTCTGAACCTGGGAGCGGGGTGTCAGGACAGACGTCTTCGGGAAGTTCATTGACTATAGACAAACGTTTTTGACAGATAGTTAAAAGAAGAGAAACATATTGATTCCATTGTTCCCCTTCGCATCTAAAAGGAACAAAATATTGACAAAATATCTGAAAAAGGAAACTTTGTTGTTAGATTTGCTTTTTTTAAAAAAAAAAAAGGAGAGAGATAGATACAAACAGAAGTTTTTTCCCCTAGAGGGAGCTTGTGAAACTGTTATTAAATTCGAACTGGGGAGCTTTGCAGCTGCAATAGATTAAGATCGTGGGAACAGACTCTGACCTTCAACAACAATGTATTTGGAGGCTCTGGTGTTGGCCCTTTGTAAGACAAGTGCTTTATTGGAACAGTTACATGAGAAGATGGATTTGATGACTGTTGGGATCGGAAAGTTTGGACAGGCAGTGGGTACTTATATAGAACCCACTCAGGAGTTAACTCAGGAGTGTGCTTTGACAGATCAGATGAGGGAGGAGGCTGTTGCTGGACCTAGTGAGGCAGAGATGGAGGGAACTGTGGCCCAGCAGGAACATGAGTTGTTGGACTTGATGAATGAACCTGGAGAAAGCCAGATTTGGAGAGACAGAGTTCTGTTTGGTTTGGAGATGGGGGGCTGGATAGACCCCCCTATGCAGGGATGTTTTGACCTTTCAAGTCTGGCTTTGGGCTGGGAGGCGTCCGGGGTTGTGCGGGCCCTTAACTTTGGAGCTACTTTGAAACATGTTTTTAAATACCATATGGAGTTCAGTGTTGACTTTGGAAAAGGGGCTGATCTGTCGAGAAGGGACAAAAACATTGTCAAGCTGGAGTCTCCCCGAGTGAAAGGAGCAGAAGACAAAGTAAAGCACAGGTATAAATATGAAGAAGATCTGCGGATGGGACATGGAAGAGATCCAAGGGCCTCGGATATAAGGTTACCAGGTTGATGGACTAGATGGATGGGATAGAAAGGACTGACAAAACCCAAGACCAGGAGAAAGAAACGTTGGATGAAGATTGGAAGAAAGTTTTAAACAATTTATTTAGGAAAATTTTGTAAAAGTAAAGCGTATTAGAAAAATGTTGGAATGAAATTATTTGGCTTTAGCAGAAATGTTAAAAAGAATTATGTAAGAATATGTCATGGTTAAGAGAATTTGGTATAATAAGATTTAAGTTTTAAGTTTTAGGGCCTTTTATAGTAAGATAAGGTTAAAATAGATTAAGGTAATTTAATGACAGAATATTATGAAAGATGGAAAGGATTTGCTGAGATAATTAACAACTAGAATACAAAAAAGGGAGGTATGAGGAGGTCGATGAAACAAGGTAATGATAGTTAATGATTTGGGAATATTGGATTTGTTTTTAAATCTTTTGTCTATTTTTGTTTTTTGATTTTGATGTAGTATGTGTTTGGTTTTTTTCTCTTTTTGATCTTTTTTTTTATTGATTCGTATTGTTTAAATGTTACTTGTTTTTTCCTTCTTTTTTTTTCTTTGTTTCTTTGTAATCTTAAAATTCTCAATAAATATTATTTAAAAAAACAAAAGCAAATCACAGTTCCTGTGAGTCTGTGGGGGGGAGCCATGTGCTTTAAATTTGCACTGGGAGTGGATCTGCCTGATTTTTTTGCCTGTGGGGAAATCTGCGAGCATATATGGAGAAACAACCCTGCCTGTTTCCTTCTCACAGCAGTGCTTGTGTAATCATTCAATAGGGGGATGTGGGTGGAGCTGTGGTCTAAACTATTGAGCCTCTTGGGCTTGCCGATCAGAAGGTCAGCGGTTCAAATCTATGTGATGGGGTGACTTCCCGTAGCTGTCCCAGCTTCTGCCAACCTAGGAGTTTGAAAGCACGCCTGTGCAAGTAGATAAATAGGTACTGCTGTGGTGGGAAGGTAAATGGTGTTACCGTGCGCTCTGGCTTCTGTCATGGTGTCCTGTTGCGCCAGAAGCGGTTTAGTCATGATGGCCACATGACCCAGAAAGCTGTCTGTGGACAAGCGCCAGCTCCCTCGGCCTGAAAAGGGAGATGAGCGCCGCACCCCATAGTCAGCTTTGTCTGGACTTAGCCATCCAGGGGTCCTTTACCTTTTTAGCTTTACCTTATCCATTCAGTCTTTCTTCCATTTAATTATTGTCCCACAATGTCCCCTTTTTATGTATAAATCATTCTCCTTATCTTACCAATTGCCATCCACATCTGGTTGCACATGCATATACTATAGAACCTTTGCTTTGAGGTTGTTGAACTTACTCACGTGCTGTCTTACCTGGGGGAGAACCAGTCCCTTCAGATCCACTTACACACACATACAACACCTCATTCTCAAAAAACAGAGGTCCTGTTACTTCTTCGGTTTTCATTAGGAGAAAAAGAGCAAAAACACTTGCAATTCCCAGGGACGTATGAGACTGCCTTATACAGAGTCAGACCATTGATCCACCTAGCCCAGTATTGTCTTTTCTGATTGGCAGAAGCTCTTGAGGGTTTTGTGAAAAGTCCTTTTCCAGTTAGCCAGGTAGCCTTATAGCTAGAGATACTAGGACCTGGGGATATCTGCATGCACAGAAGTGTCTGCTTCACAAGACTTCCTGCAGCAACAGAGATCATACTGAACATGTTATCGTGCAATATTTGGAGACTCGTTGGTGTGCTCTATTTCCCAGTATATGAAGGAAAAGCTTCAGAGAACAGCTGTGTTCTGATTGCTCCAACAGATATAAAGGTGATGGGGGGAGGTCACTTGAGAAAGCCAAAATCCCAACCAACCAAGTCCCACACCGAGTGGGAGTCTGAATTTGGACCAAAATACTGCATTTTTTTATACTCTGTTTACCTTTTAGTGACACCCAAATGGATATCCTTCTCATATACTACTCAGTACCTAGTTTTTGTCACAGCATTCATAAAATCCATTTGAATTCAACCGAAAGAAAATGGCATCATCTGTATTGAAAACAAATATGAGCATTTAGTGCCTTATGTTACATGTTTCCTTCTTCCAAATGTTCTACTGCATCTGCATTAATTAGTGTTGAGATAATTATGTGCAGTGTTTTCAATGTCATTCAGATTCAGAGGTTCAGTAGTGATAAGAGCAAGTCAGTTGAGCTATTAATACATAATCCTTGTTTCTGAAATTTCACCAACATAGAAATGTGCATCCATGAGTCGGTAGCACTTAATAATGTGAAAATAAACAAACAACCAAAAATCATACCCAAACCACTGCAGTTTTATGTTTGGAGGACCCAGAATAATTGGCATTGCAAAAGGTACATGGGTAATATGAGGTGCAAATCATTAATATAGACTATCAAATCAGAGAAATGTATTTCTTCTGAGGAAATGCTTTGCTTTTAAAACTAGAACTCTGCTTCTAGTATCTAGAGATATTGAGATACACACACGCACACACACTGTGCTGTACCCATTCATGCAATGACAACAAGGAATTTATCTAGAAAATACTCATTTCAGTAGCTTATGAACTTGGGTTTTTATTTGAGGCTATTGAGCTTTATAGCTCAAAACACACACACACACACACAGAGGGAGGGATCTTTATGAATAGAACACAATGCAGCCCTGTTGCTCCCATGTCATGTGTGCGTTTAGGCTGTGTACCAACCCATTACAAGCTCTGTGCTGTGTGGAACTGAGGGAATTTCACACCCCTACACCTCATAACACTGCCAGTGGTACTTTGGAAGTGGTAGGCTTCCACCATATAGCATACTCCACTAAAATTATTCTTGAACCCCAATTCCTGATTTTTTATTTCATAGACTGCTCAGTTTTACTTGTAAAGTTGTATTCATTTTTTACTTGTTAGGAAGTCTCATTTGAATGGCATTGCATTTTTACTTATTAGGTATTTATATACTGCTATTTCTGTGGAGCACAGACATGTGAAAGAGTTTTGCAGAAGCACTCCCACTGGGATGAGAATATCTAAGGCAGGAAACCCTGGGCCCTCCAGATGTTGCTGAACTACAACTCCCATCAATCCCAGCAAGCATGTCCAATGGCCAGGGAATTTCAAACGGGGGACATTCCCAGCCCTACCTGGGTATGCCAAAGATTTAATCTGGATCCATCTGCATGCGAAGAATATGCCAATGAGCTAATGGCCGTTTCACACAAGTTGATAATAGAAAGTGAACTATAGTGGTACCTCAGTTTTCGAGCTGCTCGGAAGCCAAACATTTTGGTGACGCGACAGTCACCTCCAGACTGGATTATTGTAACTCGCTCTACGTGGGGCTACCCAGAAACTACAGCAGGTGCAGAATGCCGCGGCGAGACTCCTTACGGGGTCCTCGCTGCAAGATCACATTCACCCGGTGCTATACCAGCTGCACTGGCTCCCCGAGGGGTACAGAATCAGGTTTAAGGTGCTGGTTTTAACCTTTAAAGCCCTATACAGCCTAGGACCCTCGTACCTACGGGACCGCCTCTCCTGGTATGCCCCACAGAGGAACTTACGGTCTTCAAACAAAAACATCTTGAAGGTCCCAGGCCACAGAGAAGTTAGGCTGGCCTCAACCAGAGCCAGGGCTTTTTCGGCTGTGGCTCCAATCTGGTGGAATGCTCTGTCACAAGAGACTAGGGCCCTGCGGGACTTGACATCTTTCTGCAGGGCCTGCAAGACAGAGCTGTTCTACCAGGCCTTTGGTCAGGACATAGCCTGACTCCCTCCTTTGGCAATCTTCACAGAACTTTAGCCTAATGGTTGCCATCAATTTGATTTGAATTAATTTTATAATGAAATGATTTTAGAATGTTGTACTATTTTATTGTTGTTAGCCACCCTGAGCCCGGCTTCGGCTGGGGAGGGCGGGATATAAATTTATTTATTTATTTATTTATTTATTTATTATTATTATTATTATTATTATTATTATTATTTTCAAATGCCGAAAACACAGAAGTAATTGCTTCCGTTTTGGAATGCACCTCAGAAGTCGAACAGCTTCCGCTGCGTGTTATTCTTTTTTCTCCATTGACTTTGCTGACCGCCCTTTGCACCTCAGTTGTCGAACATTTCAGAAGTCGAACAGCCTTCCGGAACGGATTACGTTTGACAGCCGAGGTTCCACTTATTTTATTTCAAGAAAAAATACATGTATACATATATAGCTAGGAGAGGTTACATTTTGTTGTGTTGATACTTCTTTTTATTTGTAATTTTGTGTAGTAGTTTGTTTTTAAGATACAGAAATTCTATTGTAGTACTCAAGATTTTGAAACTAACTAACAAATTTATTTGCTGTAAATGTCTGGTGGCGCATGGGTACGCAGCTAGTAGAGGTTTCTTGCAAAGTATTTGGAACTCAGGATCTATAAAGTTCATAAAAAATGGTTACGTCTCACCTTTCTAGAATGCTTGGCTGCAGAATTGTAGTCCAACTTTGTTTGTGAACCTCATGAGATCTTGCAGCATTGTGTATTTGTGTGGAAAAAAGATGCCAAGAGTGAAGATAAAATATTATTTCATATTTCATGTCAATATTTGCTCTAGAATTGCTTTTATTAGTAGCCTTTCTAAATCATGAATAGACTTTTTGTTGCATGTAGACTGCTGCAAGGCCAAATTGGTTTTTGAAACAATTATTCTATAAGTCAGAGTATGGACATAGCATGTGTGACAGTAACATTAGAAGTCTGTGACTATAATAAAGTGCAAAGTGTGTTTACTTCATTCATACGTTCTAGAATTTGGGGTTCAGTTTAAAGGATGTATAAAATGTGCACTTTTAAAGTCGGCAGCGTCTGCCGACAGACACAAATAGGTTAAAGGTTGTAATCTTTTGAAAGAAGTTGGTTGGCTTTCCTGCTGGCCCTCCTATCAACTTTAACCTCCAACCTTCTTCAACATGTATCACTACAAATAAAACTGCTGAGGTTTGACAAGAGGATATAAAGTCACCAGGCCATCGCACAGAGATCTCTATATGATTTTCTTCTGCCTTAAACTTAAATGGATACTGCTGTAAGTCAGGTTTTTAATAGGAAGCCATAAACACTCACCCATATCACTTTAATTTTAATAATTTCTGTTTTATCAGGAAAAAACGAAAAAATATACATTGTAAATTATGTTTGACAACTAGAATTTAGTGGTTTTGTTATTGGTTGTCTTTGACCATTACACAGATTTCTGTTCTTCATTTTAATGTGTACAGTTTCAAGCAAGCAGCATATGATATTGATATAAACATGGCATTTTGTAAACAGGCTTATAAATGAATTTTTAGATCATGATTAAGACAAACCAGATGACAAAAATAAACGATATGTTTGCAATTTACTCCACTAACTTTAGAATAGTGGTTTCATGAACACCTGTGATTTGAGCAAAGGAGGGAGACTCTTGTTTCATTTTACCTTTGCACACTCTTCTAAAACTTGCAACAGTTGTGCGTGTCTAGAGACCTCTTCTTTTGACCTTAAAAAAGGTGTCTATCACTAGCAGAACTGATTGTTTCACAAATAGTTTTGCCAAAATAAGTATTTTTGCTGTCTCGTTATTTTCGTCAAACTGCAGTTTCATGTTTATACAGGGGCCTACATTCCTTTCCTAACTTTTTTTTTTAAGAATTTAAATCTGAGGCAAATGGCACATAAAACCAGGATAGTAAGATTTATTTATATACCAAAAAAAAAAATTCATAGCAGCTGTTAAAAGGCATGATTCCATAAAAGGGTCTGCACCTGGTGCTGAAAAGTTGGGGTGGCATTCAAAAGATAGAATCTAGAATAGAACAGACTATAATAAAATCTGAATACATCATTTTTGGTGTACAACTACACATATTAGATCTGCTCTTATTGTGCTCTATAGGCACAGGACCCGAGGCAGAGTGGGTCGGCATCATTCCAATTCACCACCACGCTTTGGGTTGGATCCAAACTTCACTCCTGCTGGTAGGAGAGGGAAAGGCACATTTTGCCGATTTCCCCCTCCCCTTGCAGTTTTCAGTGTCACCTTCTATCCTGTTATGGATGGCTGAGGAACCTTCCAGGGCATTGTGGGAGAGGTGGCTACAGGGAAGAGAGAGGAAATGCTGCAAACTTACCTCTCCACCCCATCCTGCCACCAGAATCGCTCTGCTGCAACAGAAGCCTTCCATGGATGGATGGAAAGAAGGCAAAATGTGGATCCTGCCCACAGAATATGATTGTTTGTTTAGAACCACTTTCTTAGCTGTGAGCTCCTCTTAATAGTTTCTATGTATCTATCTTTCAAAAATGAATTCTTCATAGCTTTTTGAGTTATTCATTGACTATGAAATTGCAAACTCCAGGCTACGACATACTTATACTATAAGTTGCCTAATACTGTTTCATGATAATTTAAATTTTAACTCGTTCTTTTTCATGTCATTTGTTCTCCAGCTTCACACAAAGTTCCTCTAAAATAATCCTTATGGTTTGATTAAAAAAACCAAAACAGTTCTTGTTATTAATATAATTTTTCCTTACTTTTATAATATCACCTTTCTTCCATCATGGGACTTAAGGCAATATGTGTGTTTCCCACAAGGCCTTCTGTCCGCACACTGATCAGGCCTGGTTGGTTTCAGCAAGGTGGTTGCCTCAGCAGCCTTCAGATCATACCTGTTGGATGCTGACACTTCAGTGCAATTTTATAAATTATCCTATTTCACTTCACAACAAATTTGTGCTGTTAGGCTGAAAGATAATGATTTGCCCAAAGCTATCCAAAGAGCTTCCTGGAAGAACAAAAATTTAAACTCTAGTTTTCCCAGAATCGACATATGCTGCTTGAGAACACCACGTCCTAAAATAAATACAGTGGTACCTCGGTTTTCAAAGGTCTCCGTTGATGAACATTTCGGTTCTCGAACACGCCTCGGAAGTCAAACATGCCACACGGCTTCCGCTGAGTGCAAGATCCTGAGGCCTAGCTGTTGGCTATTGAGTTTTCGGTTTTCAAACATTTCAGAACTTGAACGGGCTTCTGGAATGGATTACGTTCAAAAACTGAGGTGCCACTGTACTGGTTTTAGGACGTAACATTTGGAGCAAACTGGAAAACACTAAATTCTATCAGTTTGCATACTGTTTATCCTGGTATTAAGCATATTTACATGCAACTAAGTTCCACTGCTTTTACATTAGGACTTGCTTCCAAATAAGTGTGGTTAGAAGTGCAGCCTGTATGTGTTTTTTAAAATACTACAACTTGAGAAAAAGTGCAAAAATAAACGCTTGTAAGAACAGCTAGATTTGAACCATTAATTAAGAAGTCAATCTTGCAAAACTAAGAGAGAATTAATAACCATTTCCAAAAAAGAAGAAAAAGTTAAAACAAAATAAAAAATTAAAATCTTCCAGTTGTTTATAGTATATTACTATCTCCCATAGACTGTAATCCTACGCACACTTTCCTGGACACAGTGTGACATCCTTCTTACTCTAACACCCAGCGCTTATCCTATTATGAGCTGGAAACGTTTTGTCCTAACAACTTTACTTTATTTGTTGGGCTTTCTCAGTCTTTTCTGCTTTCTCTTATATTCTTATCAGTCATGCCAAGGCCATTATTTAAGTCTTCTTAAGAACTAGCTATTTCCACAGTTCAGAAATTCTGGCCCTAATCCAGGGACCGGTAAGCACACAATCTTCCCCAAAAGCAGAGGTTTTGTGTACGTTGGCTTTTATGTGTATGTAAGGGGGATTCCTCTCTGGATTGGTGCCTATATCTATGTCTATATCTATATGCATATATGAGGAAGCTGGCAGGGAACAACTATTTCCAGGGAAAATGCATATTTAGAGAATGGGACAGCTGATAGTTGATTCACTGGATAATTTTAACAGCCATTCTTCTAACTTGTTTGTTCTCTTTCCATTTGTGTGATGCAACAATACTTGCAAAACTGCACTCTTAGGACCCAACTAGATGTGACGCAACAGAACCGTGATCAGATTTCCCACTGTCTGGGCTCAGGATAGATAAAATTGGAAGAAATTGAAAGACTGCAATACTTGCCCCAGTAAGCTGGGACTAAGTCCCATTGAATTCAGAAGGGTGGTTTAACATCATGGCACAATGAATATATCAAATTCTACCTGGCTGATATGAACCCGGAGGTAACTGCAAGGGTTGCTGAGTTTCTGTCAATAGTATCTCTTAGAGTAGTGAATGGCACGGTTTAGCAGGAAGACACTCCAATGAAAATTGCTGTTACTATATATCTTATATGGCTGCTTCTTTGTATATATATATTTTTAAATGTATATGCGTGTTTTAAGATCTATATCTGTAATGCCTAATAAAGGTTTGGAGAAAGAGAATTCAGTAGGACTAACTTCTTAGTAGACATGGTTAGGCATGCACTGTAAATTTTCAGAACCAATCTTAAATAGTTTGGGTCGCATCCAGAGTAGACCTTCAGAAAAGGAGTAGGATACAGGCCAAGGGTGGCAGTGGAAGGGGGAATCACAGAAGCTGGGAAGAGGCAGCTTGTACAAACAGATGTATTTTCAAAACAAAGATCATAGGTTACAATTAATTGCAAGTTTTGTCCTTTCTACATATGACGCGATCACACCTATAAAAATAAACGATCGCTGATATCTGCGTATTGCTTTCCTCTTCTTCTTCTCCTCCTCATGAAATCCATGTCCCTAGATAATAGCAGACCATGTATCTGGTTGCATTTACAAAATAACAAAGCAAAAAATTATTTTCTCCCCTCCCCCCCCATACTTCTGCAATTTTCAGTTCAGAAATCTCATTGTGCAGTGGAGGAATGCAATTAATTAAGGCTATTTCATAATGTATTCAAAGAAGGTCAAAATAGTAGTCATTCGGCCTCACAAGTTTGTATCCTGACACGCAGAGGGGAGACTCACCTTGCCATTCTGTTTCAGTTCTGTCCCATTTCTTCTCTTTTGGCTTTAAATCTTTATGCAATTAGTATATTATCATTTTCTACATAAAGAGTAGTCAACATTCATGAATGCATACTTGTATTTTTCATACACAAGTATGGCTGGGATTGAATTTTTTTTTTTTTTTTTTACTGCAAGTAAGAAGATTCCTGTTGGATCAGGCCAAAGGTCCATCTAGTCCAACATCCTCTTCTCACAGTGGCCAACCAGATGTCTACGGGAAGCCCATACGCAGAACATTAGCGCAACAGCATTCTCCCCACTTGTGCTTCCCAGGAACTAGTATACAGAGACATACCACCACCAATTCTTAGACATCATGAATCCATCGATAGTCTATTTTCCTCAAATTTATCTAAAGCCCTTTTAAAGCCATGCAAGCTGGCGGCCATCAAAACATCTTCAGGGAGCAAATTCTGTATGTGCTGTGGGAGGAACTACTTTCTTCCGTCTATCCTGATTCTTCCTCCCATGCTAACCCTTGCACTGTATTCCACTGTCTACTGAACCTCAGAAGAGGCCTCTGGGAGGGTAAAGGGAGCTGCATTGGGGAATGAGGGGGACAGAAAAGCAGACATTGCTTGTGTTCCTCCGACCACCTGAGAAATCTGTTTCCATGGGCATTTGGTCATACAGCCAGGTGAGCCAAGAACTATTAGGAAGTCGGAAGCTTGGCACCAGTTATGGGGAACCTTTGGCCCTCCAGTTGTTGCTAAACTGAAACTCCCATTGGCCATGCGAGCTGCCCCACAGTTGGCCTTGGTCCTTTTCAGTGGCTACACTAATAGCGTAGAAGAGCTGCTCCCATAAAGCATGGATCGTCCCGTCTCTGGCTTCCTGCTAAGATGTGTGCATTTGTGATATCTACTGCTGTTGCTTTTAAATGGATTTTACTTCTGTGGTGTTCTCTTTGTTATGTGTTTTATTGTAGCCCCCTTTACTAGGAATAAGCCCCACTGAACTAGCTGAGACTTACTCCTAAGTAGACAAGTATAGGATTATACTGTCAAAGTTAAGTATGTTTGATAACACGTGCTTAGCTCAGGACTTTTTTCTTACTACCTGGACTGAACTTAAATTTCTCTTGCACAAAAGTTAGATTTGCCCTCAAGTTTTCTCAATATCAGCAGACTAATGGGCCGTAATATCATCTGAAGCACCTATAGTGACCATAAGTACAGGACACCTGAGTGTGGAGGTGGATTTGTGAGGAAGAAGTGACAGGTGCATCCCAAAAAAGAAGTTTGGGAATTGTGGTTTTCTTTAGGTTACAACAGAATACCACACCATTGTGGATGGTATTCAATGCTAGTCCTACCCAAAGTAGACCCATTAAGTTTAATGGACATGGCTAAATTAGATTCATTCTTTTTCGTGGCTCTACTTTGTGTAGGACACAATTGAATACAATCGTGTATAAACACATTATTTAGGAATTCTTTCTGCATGCACCACTGGCCAATTAGACTTTGCATAACTGTGCAGTGAAATGGTTAAAACCTTACTAATGGAAAACATGAGAGAGGGAGAGAGAGAGACTACTGCTTTTAGAAACTCCTTTATTATGGCATTTATTGGATGCAGTTCTTTAATAGGACCAGAAGAATATGTGTGTGTCCTTAAGTTTATAGATGAGATAGCTGTTTAATTATTAAAATGCAGAACAAACAGAATTGATTATAGAAAAGGAAACTGTGAAATACCATAATGCCAGTGCTTTTCTATTGAATGCTGCAGCTATTTCCAAGTATGCATAAAGCTTAACACATGTAAAGAATCCATATGCCTCACTCAATAGCTAAACTAATTTTCTGTTTTAAAATTTCTAGTTTCTGAAGACAAAACTTCAAAGGAAGTCAGACCTATGTTTATCCCTCTTATATGTCAGAGTTTAAATGCAATGTTTTATGTATACAGTCATCATGACAGTTGAAAGAGCTATGAGGAAAAGCAATTATATAATTGCTTCAAGTATTAAGTGGAAGGGATAAAGGTTTTTAGAAACCATAGAACTATTTTAATAAGTGTATCACCTGAAGTTGAGTAGCAAAATTATGTCCTGATTATTTATAATAAGTAATTAACTATATGCATGCATAGGCTATCAAAGATTTTCAGAAATTATTTTTCACTGGCATTCTCACACGTGCACACACACATATACAAACACCCCATCATTTTCTATTTTAGCAGTTTCCACAATTTAAATATTACATTCCTATTGTTTGCTTTCTGTTATATTAGTAGTGTGTGTTTTGCAATTCTAATCTTCACATTTTTCTTTCTTTATCACCAAAGTAAGCCTTTTGAAGCCGAGGAATTTTTCACAGCAATATTGACAGTGTTCACATTTGCATGATGACAGCCAAGGAATGGAGCAGTAATTTTTGAAATTGCAGAAGTATTTAGAACACTGATAAAAGCTGAAATATATTTTTGATGGATTGAAGTTAAGCATACATGATTTTTCCTGCTGTCAAAAGGCTCTGAATTTAGTGAATATTTGCCTGCTGTGAGAATGCAAGATTAACATCACAACCATCACCCGGGCACCCAAACCCTGCAATTTAATAGCTTTTTAGGTTCTTTCCTTTTTCTAAACAGCAATTAATCTCATTTTAGTACAATTTTCTCGTTTCTGAAGTTGCTCATTGAATCGCTGTTTTGTTCATATTTGGCTTCAGCTCCTCTGCATAGTCATTAAAGTCCCAATTAATGTCACCTTTAGCTGAAGAGTACTCATTTTTATTGAGAAAATGACAGTTGCTGCCATGAGTAGTGCAGTGTAATATACATTAATTGCCCTGTAACACTGGTAATTACGAGTTTTTCAAGCCTCTCAGTAAACTGTCATGCCTAGACAAGACTGTGCTAAAATAGATTACTCATTAGGGAGACCTGTCCTGTTTTCTGTTGGGTTCTTAGTGTTGGTTAAAAAAAAAATCTTGAGCTTGAACAAATAGTTGCCAAAAGCAATTTCCTACAACAACATACTTCTGTTGGGTTCTCCACCCGTCACTTAAGTCTGCGGTCAGCAAATAGACAGGGTGCAGCGGACTCAAGAGAAGCTGAGATTTGGACAGTTTTTTTGTACCATGCTCAGGAATAAGCTTCATAGTCCTTAATTCAGCACTGTAGCATTGTAGTATGCTGTGTTAAAACAGATACGTACTGCATTATGAAACAGAAATTGGTACTGACAGTGTTTGGTTAGTAAAATCATAACATCACTCACTGTCAGCTACATTGAACTTATTAAACTTGTAGCCAAATAGTTCTAAATTCAGAAATTATCAGGTCTGTTGAAGAATGATATATTTGGGTGTTTTTGGGGTGTATCTCTTACACTTTTAGATTATATATCTGAAGAACATAGTGCTAATACCATGAGTGAAATAATTGGTTCTCAGTATCAGCCTTTAATACATGTTGTTAAATATATGTCACACCACCAACTGAGCTGAAAAATCAGGTGCTTCTAATTTCAGAACGAATGTATTTTTCCCTCTCTTTCCAGAGCATTTCTTGTTTTTCCATTTTTTAACATAATCACTTCTAAAGGCACGGCAGTGCTGAACTGAAAACCTTTGTTTTATCTTTGTTATAACACCTGCTTTAGGCAATCTGCTCCCTTTCCTCCCCACCCCCCAAATGAATTTTGTCACAGCCTTTCTTATTCTCTGATAGTGATGAGCTAATGAAAGTAGATAGTACAATTTGTGCTGACCAGGTAGCAACTGCCAGCGTACAGCTGAGGATAGTTTAAAGAAATAAATAAAATATAGCACTATATCACTGATTTACCCATTACACAACATTAATAGTGAGAGACCTTGGTGTGTTTATCTGTTTGTATTGGTGTGCATTTATCGAATTGTTTATGACAAGACTAATTGGGGTAATTGTAGACACTGAAATTACCTGTCAACTATATGTAACCACACTCCCTTTCTTTCTGACAAATGATGACAACTGAGGGACCCCGTAGCATTACTCATGATGGCTTTTCGAGTGGTAATAAGGACAATAGGGGCCCTGGCTAATTTGACATGGACAGCCTTCACAACAAGAAGCCAGCTAAATGACTTGTCAGTAGGGGAAAGAAGTCGGAAAAGTAATGGAGTCCCCCATGGCGCTCTGACAGGGAGATGAGGCAATTTCAACGGAAAGTGAAAAGGCTTCAGTTTGTCAAGTATTTAGAACAATCAGAGAACAGCTAGAGGCTGGAACCTGACAATAAATTTGTGAACCATGGTAGCAGTTTCATATAGGTCAGTTATTTCATAATGGTTATGCAGCTTTTAGAGGTTTGTGCTTTCGTAGTGTACTTCACATCCGCCAACTGGTGCTTTGTCACCTTAAATTTGTGCTTTGCTTTTACACAGTGGGAATAATAGTTAAGGTTACAGAGTAACAGAAGTGTAAGACAGCATGGTTTTCAGACCCCCAATATACTGAAAAATAAACAAAATCTGGATAGTAATCCTGTGATAGCATCCATTACAAGCCAGAGGTGTTAACACAGAGTGGTGGACTGCAACTTTCTCATTTGTGTTTTATTCAAAGCTTCCTTTTTTCTTCTTTTTTCTTAATTATTAAGGGTCAATTCCTGATGCTTTTTTTCTTGAACTACATTCCAATTTTTATGGTTTGCATACCTGTGGTTACAGACATGTATAACTAATTACACCACAAAAATAACTAGCATTTGTTTAATGTTTTGCTGAAAGACTGGAACATTAAATAGAATTATTAAATCTGAACTATTTATATTTTGAGATTATCATAATCTTACTTTCCCCCTTATTTCCCTTAATTATTATTTTTTTATATATTCTTTTGATGTTCATTTATTAATAAATACAGAGTAATTTTATATATCTCTCATTTGTATGGTTTGGCTGTATATTCTGATCTGGATTCTCATTTTACCCCTTTCCTTAGATTTAGGGAACACTTTCCCAAAGCAATCAGTAGCCATCTATATTTGCTTATGCCTTATCCTCTGACTATTGATATAACCAAATTGGCACAATCCACAAACAATAAGGAGGTATCAACAGGCTTGGGCAAAGTCCAAACTACCAAAAATAAAAAATAAAATCAAGGGGAGGGGAGCCCTATGAGAGAACCCAAAACACTCCAATGAGGACTGAGAATGCTCAGTGGCCAGCAAATGCTGGCAACTATTGGTGGGAGAGGAAGGAAAACCAGAGAGAAGGGCGAGGGGAAATGCAGTATCAGGAAATAGGATATGAACCTGCCTCACTGGAACCCTGAATAGGAGCACTCCATACTACAATGTATGTACCAGGTCTCACTAATAATTATCCCTCTTTTTCTATAGCATTTTTAAAGGCTTTTTCATTACTAATTGCTTTTTCATTCTTTTTGTATTTGTCCTGTACAGTAGTTACTTAATTGCATACTTCGGAGCTATGCAAAGATTTTGAACCCACATCTAAGTCCAGCATTCTGTCTGTCCATGTGAACTTCCTTCACTTAGCTTTCTTTTTTGGTCATGCTAACTTGATTCTCATTAATAATCTTAACTGCAGATTTTTTTAAAAATGCAGCACCGTTGCCACCAAAGTTGCTGTTTCCTTCTTACCGCTTTGGCTCCAGAGCCCTTAAATAAGTGCTTCAGTATCAGTCTCACATGTTCATGTTGTACTGGCCCAGTCTGACATAACATTACGTCAAACCATGGCTTAGTGCAAACACGAGAGCATGTGGGCTCCTGGAACAGAGACAGTAGCTATTTTGCTCTTCCTCCCCTCCTCCTGCTGTTGTGCTCCTGTGAGTTAAGCCATGGTTTGGCTTAGCATGTTGTCCATGGTTTGCTCTTGAGATTGCAGCTTATGGTGTGCAGTGACACACCACTGCCCCGTCCCAGGGAATATCTGTTGCAGTACGCTACAGATTAGTTGTGCTGTCTCCCATTGAGAATGACAAAAAAGTAGACTAGAACCATCAGAACATTTTGCTCAGCTGTGAAATATGTTTATAGAGGCCATGTAGAAACTGACCCAGTGTAACTTAGCGTTGTCTGACCGCTAAGTAAGCTCAGTCTTCATTGAGCTGCCCCCCCCCCCCCTTGGAGTTTTATTTCCTAAACATTTTTGTGCTTCTTTAGGCCCCAGGATTCCACCAAAGATGCTGACACATCCCTCTCATTTTTCATCTACAACCATATTGTCACTTGAGAACTGAATTCACTATCTGAAGAAGAATTTATGAATTCAGCCTCTGTTTCAGAGCTGGAATAAAACTATTGATTAACGATATTTAGTAGGTGTGTATAGACATCTATTTAGTTTGCGTGTGTTTGTGTAGATAGATACAGATGAAGTGTGTGTGTCCATTATTCTGTTCCAATACAAATGTAGCATATTAGAAAAAAAATAATTATCTATATATTATTGCCGTTTTTATTACATTTATGTATTTGCAAAGTCATTTCCCCTTTTTTCTTTTTTGTTAGTTGGATGTAGTGAAGCCTATTTATCTAATAGGTGGCATATGTTGTAGAGAAAAACACAACATCCTCGTTTCCTCCAGACAATCAACCATGAAATAATTAACTGAACTTTTTGTTTTTCCAGCAGATTTTAAAGAAATACAATACAATTGAATTTGTCCAGGTTTTTAAGTGGGGAAGGGGACATAAAAGATGTGACCTAAGCATTTTATCTGGCCACATTCTCTTTTAACTGTTAAAATATCCCGAAGCACTCGATCACATTGCATTTTAATTTTAAAGCCATGTGTTCTATTAGTGAAGGGCACATGTTACTGATTTGCACTCAAAGTTCCAGCCTGTTTACCAGAACACGAGGCTGGCATGTCCAAAGTCTCATCTAGGTCAAAAGGCCTAGAGTCGACATCTTTCTGAAACTTTACCCTTGTGAAAACTGGAAGCTCTGATTAGCTCTGCCAACAGCCAATTGTATGGTTTCTTACTGCCACTGATTATATTAGCTTCACATTTATCAACGGCATAGCCAAGCACTTAACCTATTAACATAAGGATTTGTTTATTTAATGGCAGCTGCTATCCTCATCACAGTTGGGCCAAACCAGTGGAGTATATCTTGAAAGGATTTTTCCTAGTATGAAACAGCCCTCATACATTCAGTCATATTTAGGCTATATTTGATCCTGAACCATTAACTTAAATGGGTGTTTTGTAACTGACTTTTGTGACACATTGGTTTCAGTCTGAAATACTATTTGATGCCTAGATGTTTGCACAAAGAAAAATTATTTAACCGTGTGTGTGTGTGTGTGTTTTAACACAAACCATGAGGTACATTTAACACACCAATTCTATATGTGTCTACTCAGTAGTAAGTCCTATTGTTTACAGTGGCCCTTGCTCCCAACATAACCAACAGGCAGCTACTCCTGTGGTGGGAGTGGATTGCGCCCCAATATATAAAGTAAATATTTAAAAATTATACTACACACACACACACACACACACAATATCCTTGTACATAGAAAAGTAGCATCAAGTTCTGCTAGCCTATTTTTGTTGAGTTTCTTCTAGTGTTCCCTTGACAAAATATCTGTTTTAGGCTCTCTGCCTGTCTCTCTCTTTTACAACTGTTCTGTTAGTGGTTGGGGTTAGTGGTTTTATTTAGTCTTGTGTTGTTTTTAGCATCCTTTTCTGTTAGCTATTTCTTAGCGCTTGTTCGCCTTCTAAAAAGGTAAGATATAAATACCTTAATAAGTAGCCAGAATGATCCCACTATTTACACTTTGTCATTCTATTTTTAGTGCACCCACGGTACAGAATTCTTTGTGGCCCACACTGAAATAAAGCTAATTTACCCATGAGTTATAAAATGCTAAAGGGAATGTTACCTGAGAATCACAAGATCCCATGAAAATTTTTAGTGGTTTCATTTTATGTGATCAAGAAAACATCCTAAAATCCATCATCCCTTGGATTATCATCTCCTAAGTATTTTATTAAGACCAGTATTTAAAAGCAAAAGCCTTTCTAGAGCGAACATTTCCATAAATTTACACATACATAAATACTTATGTGTTAAGCCAGAGCAAATAAATACAGTAAAGAGAAATCAATGCCTAATCAAACAAACTTCTCAATCCACTTTGTGTAATATCTTAGAAGTTTCCATGCTTGGAAAATGAGGTTCTTAGAATTAACTAATAGTTCAAAGGTGGTGTAAATTACCTGGAATTACAAATGAATTGTAATTCTTACTTTTACTCCTTCAACTGGAATTATAGCTCTTTTAATCTCTAGAATTTACCATTTTCCTCCTGTTGCCATAGTGAAATCAGGTAGCATGAGCAAAGCTGCAGGGTTTTTTTTTTTTTCTTCCCTTTGAACTTAGTTAAAAATAATGCTTAATCTATTAGGCATGCTCTTAAAATATGCTTTAAAAATGTAAATGTAAAAGTAGAGCAGGTAGAAAGTCAAAGACTGACAGGTTTAGAAATGAGAATCCTGTTTATCCATGTGCAGTTTCAAGGAAAGATTTTGCCCCTTTATCAGTTACTATTTGCCTCAAAAGACATTTTAAACCCAAAGAAACATTTTGCTTTGCCAAGTTCACTGGTTTGAAATGCAAGTGTGATCTCTACACATCCAAACTTGTGAGAGTAATAGCTTTTGCTACTGAAACGGGTGGATTTATTTTGATTATATATTTTCTGGTTTTATATTTTGATTTTGTTATGTGAACCTCCCTGAGACCTCTGGGTATAGGGTGATATATAAATTCAATTAATAATAATAATAATAATATTTTCCTACTGAGTTTTTTTTCTGATGAAAGCCTCTATTTACCTGTGGCCCTCCAGATGTTGTTTTCCTTCAAATCTAATCTCATCATCCCTGCCCATTGGTCATGCTGACAGGGGCTGATGCAAGTCCGATAGCATAGGAAAGGCCACAGCTCCCCCCCCCCCTTATTTGCTAGCTCTTGAATCACCTGGCTGTCAAAAAATGCTGGTGTAATCTTGATTGGGTTTTGCTCAATTACAGTAGTATGCAGTAGCAGGCAGCGGGGTTGTTACCTGGTTGAGTTGCAGCTGCATGCTGAGATGGAGATGGGCAAGTAAGCAGTGAGTTTGGTGCAGTGCAAACACACAGGCAGAAGCACCAGATTGGCTCCATTGGCATGTTAGCACCGCAACAATCTCACGTTCACCTGGCCCCTCTTTGTCTCCATCCTGTTATGCACCAGCCATTTAGCCAGTCGGAGAATAGGTAAGGGGCACAGCCCCAACACATCATCCGCTACTGATTTGTATCCTGTTTCTCAAGCAAAGGCTATCAGTGCTTACTAAGATGGTGGCTCTCTCTCTACAGTTGGCGGCAATAATGCTTCTGAATACCAGTTGCCGCCAGTTGCAGGAAACCACAGGAGAGGAGAACGCTCTCATGCTCTAATCCTGCTTGTGGGCTTGGTTGCTGTGAGAACAGGATGCTGGGCTAGATGAACCATTGCCCGGATCCAACAGGCTATTATGACATTCTTACACTCAATTAGTATTTTGTAGTGTTACCCTTCTACTTTAGGGAAGTTTTTAATATTTAATGCTGTATTGTTTTTAACACTTGATTGGAAGCTGCCCAGAGTGGCTGGGGAAACTCAGCCAGACAGATGGGCGAGGTATAAATAATATATTATTATTATTATTATTATTATTATTATTATTATTTATTATTATTACTTTGAAAGTGATGCAAATCATCTTTTTTTAAAACTTTGCCTTTTTTAAACTTTGCCTGATTTATTTATTTAGAAAAGCTTTATAAACTGCTTAATCAAAGGCCGAATCTCTGGGATACATTGCAAAGTTGTAGATAAAAACCACAAATCTGTTTTTTTATCAGCTAAAACACAGATAAAATCAGCAAAAAATGTTAAAACAAATGTAGGCAACCAAATCATATATCTGGATAGGCTTGCTGAAATAAAATTTAAAAAGTTGTCAATAGGTATATAAAACAACATAGCATGGATGCCTGCCTTATGTCAATAGATAGATTGGACTATTAAATAAATTATTACTTTACAACAAGAGATGAATTAGACAAGTGCTTATGAAACCTTGTTCTAAACAGTTGCAGGGATGGAGGTGTTAATATAGTCTGTTGAGCCTTGTCTCTTTAAGATCAGTCATGAAAGACCAGCAGGTAGAATACTTTCTCTGGCTAGAAGAAGGAATGACCTCAGGAAAAGGAGGTTGTAGCAAAAACTATTTTGGCCTAGGCTCCCAATAAAGAATTAATTACTTGAGGCCTAGCCACCTAGTCACCTTTTGGGTGTGTGACACCTCAGTATGACACATGTAGTGGGAGAGATTTTGTCTTTGGCACATCTCACTGTTCTGGCAAGGACTGCAGCCAGATCAACAGCTGAAAAAAGAAAAGATTTCTTCTGGCACAAGGCAGCCAGAGATTATTCAGATATCATCTTGCACTGGCCCCAGGATGGCCTGTTAGTTCAAGCCCTAAAAATAAACAACTATTAATCACCTAATGGCAAGATGAGTTGACCAGCACTTTGGCTGTCTGGACCTCAGGTTAACCTTTCTCAATAGCTTGTCTCATGTTTTCTGTCACCCTGGCAGTTTGCAGCCTGGCATTCCTCTTAAGTCCGTCAGTTTCAAGCTTAACTAAATGTTTGCTTCTAATTCTTCTCAATGATGATGTATAGTTTGGATCTTGGGGGAATTAGACAATAGAGGGCTTCCCCCCTACTTGCAGCCTTTCCAGAATAGGTTAATAGGCATGAAAGATTTGGAATGAAGATAGAGCTTTGTAGAGAGAACATTATATTTTTACGTACAACTCATGAAACAGCCATTTGGCAGAATTCTTTTCAAAGGTAGAATTCACTCTGATGTTAGGTTTTTGCTCTGTTTTCCTTATGCAAGTAGTAAGGAAAATCATAATCTGTGCATAGTTCTCTCTTGCTAGTCCTTATCTCACCATCACCACTTAAAAGATTAGTAAGCTAAGGATCTTGAAAACCATCCTGTGATTTTTATTATGTACAGCCCATATTACTGAGCGCATAGGACGTGAGGCTACAATTAACGTGGGCTTCTATTATAATTCCTTGGCAAATCCTTTTTATTGCACCAAAGCCATTTAGACTCATTAAATGCCGGGTTTCTTCATCTAAACCACAAGGTGGATAAAAGCAACTCAAGATCATGCATTGCCATGGCTGGGTGTGGAGACCCAAGGCAAATGGATATGAAAGGAGCTTCCAAACTGGCAAGAGTTTGGGGTGGGGGGGAGAGAAGCAGTGTCAAGTATCTTGCTGAAGAGGACCTTAGGAAAGAGTGAGTCTAATGAGCCTATGCATTGGCCTCCAGTTGACTGAACAAATTGCAGTGCTCCCTGCTAGTGCTGGCTAGTGAGGTGGCTTCTGAAAACAGTGGTGAGGTGTCAGAGGACAAAGGTCTGTGGCCTGCTCTGCATCCCCTAAGCTAGTCAGCTGCTGACAGGTGCAGTGGAAGAAGCTGAAGTTACATTCAAATGCCAGTCTGGTCATCTGTGCATGGGAGCCCTATCTTGTTCTTCCTGTCTCAATTAGCATATCGTGGGTCATCTTCCTCCCAGCAGTGTATGTTCCCCACCCAGGGGAACTGATTTGAAACTGAGTTTAAAAAACCCCATGAGGATCATCTCCCACCTAGGCAGCCATAGATGGTTCATGCCCTTTATGTGTTGGATGGCTAGTTTCTTAGTTTGGAATGATTCAATGTGAACATGATTAATGTATTTTAAATGCTTTTCACATAATGCATATTTCTCATCCACTGTTGTGTCAATTTTTCTCAGTATAGTGGTACCTCAGGTTAAGTACTTAATTCGTTCCAGAGGTCCGTTCTTAACCTGAAACTGTTCTTAACTTGAAGCACCACTTTAGCTAATGGGGCCTCCTGCTGCTGCCGTGCCGCTGGAGCACAATTTCTGTTCTTATCCTGAAGCAAAGTTCTTAACCCGAGGTACTATTTCTGGGTTAACGGAGTCTGTAACCTGAAGCGTATGTAACTTGAAGCGTATGTAACCCGAGGTACCACTGTATACAGTTTTAAGTTTACATTTTAAACTCCCCAATAGCCACCAAAATAGTAGATGGTTTTAATGTCCACAAAATAAACAATTGCTTTGAGTTATAAATAAGCCAGAAAAAAGGACTTGCAGCATTCCTACAGTCTGTTAATGCTCCAATTGTTGCCACACAAATAAAACATCCTTTTTTTTGCGTAAGCAATAGTGCATTTGAGTTAAACTGTATTCAACAGATATATGATAATGTGTAGAAAACTATGTATTCCTTTCTTCAAACCTACTAAATACGTAAAAGTGTTTGAAAACACCATGAGCCTGGCTGCAGTGCAAGACACTTTGCAATCTTTCACCGGCTTCAGATGGAGGCAGAGACAGTAGTACCTGGCAAGCAGGTTGGTAGGCACAAAAGAGCAAGACTTGACAGGTTTCAACCAGTGTTCAATTCGCTGGTCCACAAAATTCAGTTGTGAAAAGTGGCTTGAAGCACAGCTAAGGACTATGCTCTTGGTGCTTTTAATGTTACATCTGACTTCAACAGCTAATAATTTCCATTACATTATGAGATAAATCTGTCAATTATTAGTAACGTTTCACAGTTACCTGTACACAGTGTTCAATGTATTGTATATGCACAAAATTAATGAATGCACACATTAACCACATTTTTGCAAGTATCCAGGAGACAGGATTGGTCACATATGGTAGCAAACAATGTAGCAAACATACAAGGGTGCTCTCAGTAGGATTCTGGATTTATGAAATACAGCCAAGCTGTGTCATAAACTGATTTTAAAAGTTCCCTCATTTTCCAAAGCAATTTGCTGTGCGGCATGTTGGGAAAGTTATTTAGGAAACATATTTAGGAAACATAAACCCAAAGAAACCAAGCCTTGTAAGGAATAGTTTAGAGAACTGGGTATGATTAGCCTGGTGAAGTGAAGACTGAAAGGAGATAAGATAACCATCTTAAAATATCTTAAGGGCCGGAAGATGGAACAAGGTTGTTTTCTCCTGCTCTGGAGGGTAGGACCCAAACAAATGGATTCAAGTTATGAGAAAGGTGGATCCAACTAAACATCAGGAAGAACTTTCTGGCAATGAGTGGCAATTCCCGCCCCTTCCCACGGATGGAATAAATAAAGACACCGGACACCAGAATTTAAGTTAATGGGCGAAAATGGCCACAACTTTATTGATTACAGGTAAGAGTGGTATTGGCTTTAGGCATTGGCCCTAACAGACTATCCGGTCTAACCGGGAAGGGTTAAGCACCAACAGGGGGAGCCCCCGAGATGCACATCCCTAGGCGCTCCCCAAGGGGTTACCGCTCGGGGGCGCGCTTTAGGCCCTAGCCTCCGTAGGTTTCGGACGAGGCGACGCCCCCCGGAGTCCTTTAACGAACTACCCTTCACGATTTGGGGGAGGTGATGGCGTTCCTCCCCCCCAACTTCATTTGCATAACAATACCCCTGCCAATGCCTACCGCCAAAACCGAGGAGTTGTGACGTTTTGCTACGAGGTAGGCGAAAAAACCAAGTGGCTTCAAAATACAGCCAATTAGCCAAATGGAAAAACTCCTACCAGGCCCCTTGCGGCGACCAGCCGAAGCCCATAGCAAAGTCCAAATGCAAACCTAGAGGGCGGGTGGGTGGGAAAAACCGCAGCTGCTGCAAGGAAGGAAAAGGGGCGAGCCAGGGCTTCCCCGACCTTAAGTGCCCCATTGTAAGCCCGCCCCTAGCGCCTGCCGATTGGCCAGCGCTGTGGGATAATGAATAATAATTAGTTTGGGGAATCCCTGAGTCCCGCGGGGCTGGCGCCAGCCCCGCGAGAATGTAGTCAGGGGCGTGAGCCCACAACCCCTCCCCCTCCTTAGGTCGGGAGTGGCTTTAGGAAACATATTTAGGAAACATAAACCCAAAGAAACCAAGCCTTGTAAGGAATAGTTTAGAGAACTGGGTATGATTAGCCTGGTGAAGTGAAGACTGAAAGGAGATAAGATAACCATCTTAAAATATCTTAAGGGCCGGAAGATGGAACAAGGTTGTTTTCTCCTGCTCTGGAGGGTAGGACCCAAACAAATGGATTCAAGTTATGAGAAAGGTGGATCCAACTAAACATCAGGAAGAACTTTCTGGCAATGAGAACTGTTCGACAGTGGAACAGACTCTCACAAGAGTTTGTGGACTCTCCTTCCTCGGAGGTTCTTAAGCAGAGGTTGGATGGCCATCTGTCATGTATGATCTAGTTGAGATTTCTGCATTGCAGGGAGTTGGACTAGATGACCCTTGGGGCCCCTTCCAACTTCTATGAAAGCATCCTCAGACAATCAATATAATTGTAATATCTGGTTAAATCAATGTGCTGGATTGCTTTCATAATGGTTGAATTTCTGCTCACGGCAATCTGTAAATTTTCCAGTCTTCTGACAAATATACTTTAGCTAATTGTTTGCATTTCAGTGTAACTCTTAAGGTAACCATTTTCTCTGGGAATTGCACTTGAGTATTTTTTAAAAGGCTTAAATAGTATGTACAGCATCTCGTGGATTAGGCTACTCAGTAAATTTATGGTCAATACATATAACCCATTATTTTCTTTTACCAAGTATAAAAACTCTAGTGCCCCCCTCTATCCCATTGGTGTTCAGCCCCCAGTTTAACAAGTCTGACCACAAAGTATAAATCTGTACAATGCCTTGAAGGTAACATTTGTGTGTGTGTGTGTGTGTGTGTGTGTGTGTGTGTGTGTGTGTGTGTTATAGCCTGCTTTATAAATGGTTTAGGAAATGGGCTACAAGACTGCAGACAGATTGTGGGAAATGGTCTTATTTTCTGGAGTTGGGAACAAGAGGAATCCACACGTTCCTTGCACTTAAATAGGAGCATCGAGTAAAAACTAAAAGGTTTTTACATTGCACAGTCTAATAACTGTCTGAAAAAGGTCATTTCTCCAACATTGTTGATTTCTTCACTGATTAATGCTTGGACTTTCAAAATAAATCACATTGCTCCAGCATAATGGCCTATGAAACGCATTTCTTTTTAGACAGAAGTCTCTTGTTTTGACACTGGATTTGGATTCCAAAGACTTTCCTGGGTTGTTTCCATGTTTTCTTTTTTTAAGAGAGCGCCATAGCCCTCATGCCTTGTCTATGAGCTTCCCAGAGGCATTTGGTCTAGATGAGCTTTGGTCTAATCCAACAGGGCTCTTCCTATGTTCTGATTTCATCACAGTGAGCAATAGTTGTAACATTTTCCGTTCAGCCTAACTTTCTTTAAAGTGATCACAAAAGGAAGGTTGGTCACCAATTTGTTTAACCGTATAATTAATCTATAAATAAGTTTCTGCACTTACTCTATAATTTGCAGCCCTGAATTGGGTTCTTCACAAATCACATCTATGCATCTATGAAAAATGGTGCTGAGTCTCAAATTAAAAAGGGTGGTTCTTGCTTCTATCTTTGACCTCTTTACTGCTTCCCGTTGACACAAAAGGGAAAAAAGGTTAAATGACTTTTCAAATTAAGGCAGCAATAATTAACTACTGGCATTGTTTGTGATTTTCCGATTCTGCGAGCTAATGAGAGAGAAATTAGTGCTTAGCAGCAGGAGTTTCTGATAGTCAGTGCCAAATGTTAAATGTGCCAACAAGTTAATTTTGGTTTTAAGTACTTCACTTAAGTCTTTTTGAACAAGGAATTAGAATAGAGATTGTATGGATGTTACGCATATGCTACCTTTGATTTATGGAGACATTGTGTTATGAGATACATCCTGTCCGGCATTGAAGGAATAATAACATTAATGCATAAAATACAGAAATCCAGTTGATTCAGTGGGCCAGTTGAAACATAACCACAAACCATGGTTTGCGGTTACAAGAGAGGATCTATTGTAGGCCACTATAATCTGGTTTTACTGCCGATCACCATTTCGAAAGAATTATTTAACACAGCTAAATCTGCAACACTAGTCCTTACATAGCACCTGTCATTCTAAAATACCCAAGGTTTTAGAGTGAAAAATGCTATACACAGCAATTGCTTCTGAAAGCATAGGAAGGCAGTGGTTATAAATCCACAGATGGCCGAATTAAGCAGTTGAATATAAGAAAGGTCCTCCGTCTAATCAGAATGGTAAAAGAAGTCCACTAGGTTTTGTCGCTTTTGTTCATTATTCATTAGACATCTGTGGAACGGTCCCTCCATTGTAGTGTTGGAAAGAACCACCCCAATGAAGCCAGCCTGGTTCTGCCCACGTTTTTAAATATGTTTTATTGACTTGGCGGACTTTTAAATTGTTATGGCTCTCTTGAGACATCCCCATTATAATTAAGGCCCTTAACAAAAGCTGACTACCATGTTGGTGTGAATTCAGACCCGTGTACAAACCATTATATGACATTCCACTGACCTTGTACATACAGTCTCTTAACAGCTCATCCTGTACTGTTGTTTTTGGCAAGTTCACTATGCCATGCAATAAATCACAGAAAGGGAGAAGGGAAGAGCTTTCTGGCCTCGTGTTGTACAGCCTGGTGTAACGTTAGACTATAGAAGGCTGTTCTGTTTTTAGACATCCTTTTACTAACCTAACATTCATAATTTATGATTTCACTGTAAAATTCTTGCAATACTATACCAAAAGTAGTGCTTCCCTTTAATTAAGTGCTCTCAGTAGGAAAAACGTGAAACTGATGTGCAAAACATATCACTACACAATGATTGATAGTGATTACTTCTTTATGAACCCAGCCTGAGGGTCTGAACTTCCTGATGGATAAAATAGGCCATGGGGCTACTTCCTGAGATTGCCTAGTAGGGATCAGTCAGCCTTAGTAATATCTGAGGAATTTCTAAGGCACAAGCAGGAGAGTTTTAGAATAAATAAATAAATAAACCTGTGATGAACTGTGTTTTAGCATTGATAGTTTCCTGCGCAATTCCTCATTGTAGAGATTTTATTACAAATAATAGTAAGCATTGTACAATACTGAAATCTTTGCTCCTCTCTGAATTCTTCTTCATACTCTTCCCTTTTCTTAATCCTGAAATAATCAGGGCTGGAATATGTGGAAAGCAAAATAATATAGAGCCTCCTCTAAAAATCATGTAGTGTTCAGCCAAAGGTTCTTAATGGACTATTATTAACTAATATTCAAGGAAATAACAAATAATATTTGTTTGTCCAGTAAGAATCTTTGGAGATCCTTTGAAAGATTAAACACAGCCTTTCGTTTAAACGTGCTTTATCTTCAATACCTGTAAAGCGCTTTGCTCACTTTCCATGACCTGCTTCCAGAGTTATTAATAGTTCACAGCTTCACATGTTTTTATGCTCTTCTTGTTGGTGTGATTATTCATTAATAATGTCTGGTCTTTTCTTTTTTACCCTAGATTTGGTCCCGGACTAGTTATCTATTGGTATGGCTTTATCGAAGAGTTGGACTGTCATCGCAATCGTGGTATCTTGCTCAAAGACTGCTTCCCTACAGACATAGTTACTCTTTGAGACTTCCATGGGGGTGATAGAAAAAATGAGAGGAAAAGGCGAATCCGGAAGCAATTTTACTTTCCTGCACTATAAACTACTGGCAACATCTGCCCTGAACTTCAGGTGAACTCTTCCAGCCCAGGATCACACTACTACTACTTTAGACAAACACATCAAGGGTCTCTGCTTTACTTCAACCCTCTGCTGATGCAAGCAGCCAAAAAATACAGACACAGCCCAAACATTATCAGCATTTCTGTCTCTGTCAAACAGTTTATAGATAGCCGTAATCTTTCTTCCTTCCGGATGGCTTCTCCTTGCACTTTGAACAAAAGAAGAAATGTGGAGGCTGAAAGGTGTGGCTTTCAGTTTTCTTCCCAGTTATGAAGTCACTTTAAAAAAATGTCTTCTGTCACACAAGCCTCTTTTCTGGTAAATGTTAAAAACCTAGCTAACACAAACTTAAGTATTCCATTCTTAAATGGTCTTGTTGCGCCAAGCTACTACAGGCTCTTATAGGTTAGGGAAGCAAGTCATCTGGCAATACATTGTTTTAACTCTGAACTTCCAGGGTTTCTGGGCACAAAGCCAGACAGTTGACCCTTTTAATGTAAATTTTAATTACTGGTATTTATCTCATTTCATGCTGTTAAAAGCAATAGCATAATTGTAGAAATGCTATTCTCTCTTACAAAAAAATGTCTCATTTGTCCGATCCTGAAATTAAAAGTCAAGAAATATTTATAGTATATATTAAGTTGTAATGGACATTTTAATATTTTAGAATAAAGTGGGCATTGTTACAGCTTGAGTCTTAGCCTGGCAATCTGTGTTAGAAAGATCTTTTCGGTAACAGTATGAAGGCAAAGATTTTATTTGGACATGCTGTGGAGATGCCTGAGAATCAGAGCTATGTACCTGATATATTACCCTTGGATATGAATTCAATACCTAATGGTCATGCTCACAAGCATATAAAACTATTCAGGCTATAGCAACCCTAAGTGGATGCCTCCTGCACTCCCATAGCCTATTTGAAGTCCTCAGTTCATCATCCAACAAGTACTCAAAGCTCATCATGTATATTCCACTTTCGTGGCAGAAGGAAATGGAAGAAATATAATTATCACTGCTTTTCATACTCTTTTGACAAGCTATTATAAGCCTCTTTCCATTGCTTCAGAAACTGGTCCGACCCACATTCATATTATATATTTTCTGCCAGTCACTAACATTCTCATATCTTTATGTACTCATCTCAGCAAGGAAAGACAACATTCTGCTTACACATTCATTCATTTATTTGTTTATCACAATTATACCTTCCCCTTAAGCAAAAAAGATCTCAGAGCGTCTCACAAAAATCATTCCTAAAACACGCTCTGTCCTCAGACTCGCAAACGAAAAAGATGTAACACACAAGGAAAAGGGAATGATAGGGAGGAGGAAAATGCAAGCTCCAGCACACAAGTTCTTACAATTACAGCCAGCAGTGGTAGTGGCAGTTCTGGCTGTGGGGAATTAAATATGAATTTCTATGACCCACATGCATGGGGAGGAGCTAAAGAAAATGGCTGGGTTCAGAAATGTCTGGATTCAAAACACGGGGCTTTGCACACCCTCCTGCAGAGACAGAGTAGCAGAAAAAGTTAAGCAGTAATATAGGGTTAGGAATATAGGTTGCTAAAACTTTTTAACCAGTTCAGTTGCACGCAGCAGCTAACCTCTTTCTACTCCTCTTGCTATGAGCAGGCCACACACAGAAGTAAGTTTAAAATGATTTACTTGCAGATATTCAAGGTCTCGGCCATGCATTGTTCCATGCAGCAGCAATGATAATGCTGGCAGAACACTCTTGGGTAGAAAATACAACAGGACAACTTCGATTATGCATTCTAAGCTTGGAGCTAGCTTAAGCATGTCCATCCTGGTTGCAGAGATAGAGAGATAAGGAAGAGGAAAGAAGCTCCACTTCCTTTCCAGAGGAGAGGGGGTATGATCAAACTGAATCTATCTAGCAATACAACTCTGTGATCCTTAACCCCTTAATACACCAACTAGCAGTCATGCATTGTTATGTTTTACTGCAATCTCCCACACTGCCCTTAATAAGAGCAATCCTTCCCCTGAAACACTCTACACACACACCCTGATCAGATCCAGGAACAGAGCTTGTGAGACATCTAGGTCAAAAGGGCAGAGCAAATCCTGAAGTTACCTTTTCCCCAGAGTTCACTCAGTTTTGCTGCTTTTTAAAATGAAAATGGGAAAATCTCATTGTATTAAAAGAAATAACATTTGTTTCTTCCTGCCCCCTCCATCATCCATTTCCAGAAGAATCTCAGTGTTTTTCCTAGAGTAGACCATAGCTTGCCTATTTTGCAGAGGACCCTGTAGTTTTTGAGGTATGTTTCTTTGAAATATTAAACTTTCAGCAAGACCTTATTTCAAGCAGCTGTAACTCATTTATGTTTAACATACTGCAACAAGCTTGTAGGTTTGCTTGCACATAAAAGATGGCAGAAGAAATCTGTAGTGTGTAACTTACTGGTACTACACAGAAGTAATATTCAGGGTGTTACTGCCTTGTGTACATAAAACTTGTTCAAAAGGTGAAAATAAAATAGTATTCCAGCATTATTCCCATACAAAACTGAAGATGAGGGTTGTCTAAATGGGGTGGGGGAGGTTTTAAGGGTAAAACTGGATTTGCTTGAGGTGGTACAGCTGCATTCTGTTGTGTGAAGTAATCTGCAACAGCAGCCTTTATAAGATGGCTTAGTAGTTCTCTCTCTCCCTGTCTTTGGAATAAATTAAATTTATCTGCACAGATGTTGAAAATCCTGCTCAAGCCCCATCTAATCTTTGTTTTGTTTGAATTTTACATTAAATTATGTTAAGGAAAGATAAATAAACGAGGTGCTTGTATCTTAGTATTTATACCCCTCCATAACGTTGTGACATAACAGGTTGGCAGACTATATTGGTGTCTTCAATCAAAGTTTTTGACTTTATTTAGAAATGAGCCCATATAATCATTTTAAAAATAGCATGAAGCAAGTCATAAAGACTTGCTGTCGAACTTTGCTAATTCTCTTTCCACAGCCTTACCATCAGCAAAATTATTTTAAAAACTGATAAATTAAAAATGGTGCTCTATTGCAAAATAATAACATATGTGTATTTTTTCCTTATCAAATATACACATCAATTATAAGTGGGTTTAAAAAAAAAAACAACTAAAAAAACCTATTGTGTTTTTTTTACAATGCTATAGTCATTAGAACCTTAACATTACAGCCAAATCCAGTTTTATGGAGAGAGTATTCTGCAGAATGTGCTAATGAATTATGCCAAGCAAGAAAACAGAAGTGGGCATAAAACTGAATGATGTTCTCACTGGCATATATAGACTTACCAAGCATCTGCTCTTACAAACACTGTAAAAAGGCCTTTCCCCAAGCCATAGAAACTGCTGCATTTGTGTGCAATGAGTTCAATATGGAGATAAAAGGAAAATCTTTGGTTCATCAATAATGAGACATGGACACACATGGGCTCATTCTCAGTTGCCAGAGGCTCAGCTAATTACCTTTCTGTTATTCTTGGGGGTGGGAGATCTTCCTAAAATGGAGAGGGAAGTGGAGTTAAAATTAAGTAGATATGGGGGTGGGGGGAGATATAGTGATGACGAGTGACTTCTTCGGTTCGGATTAAGACTCTTTCAGAATCCTCAGTGGCATAATGAAGTTTTCTCTCAACAAACTGGTAAGAGTGGGGGGAAACCTGTGACCCACTGAGCAAGCCTTGTGTCCGAGTAGGGATTCTCCACAATTTGAATGCAGGGCTCCCTAGTCAAAACCAAACACCCTAATTACACAGGGGTCACCAGTGTTGCACCCACAAGTGGCAGTGTGCCCACCAGTGCCTCCAATGGCGGCTGCAAAAGTTCTCAGTAGACATTCCCTTAGGAATCCACAATGCATGAGAGTTTATTTGCGCCTCCTGTTGTGTTACTATTTGCACATGCTCAGCCTCTCCTGCAGTGAACACACACCCTCAAAAATGCCCACATTTCATTGGATGCCAGAATGGGACATCCACAATAATTCTGAACAGAGGAGAGGGTCAGATTCCTTCTGTGTAGGAATGAGCATGGCAGTGGCTGATGTACAGTCAAACCTTGGTTGTCGAATGGAATCCATTCCGGAAACCCTTTTGGCTTCCGGAATGTTCAACAACCAAGGTGCGGCCTCCAATTGTTTGCAAGAGCTTCCTGCACTCAAGCGGAAGCTGCGCCGGATGTTCGGCTTCTGAAAAGCATTCAAAAACCAGAGCATTACTTCTGGGTTTTCGGCGTTTGGGAGCCCAAAATGTAGGCATTTGGGATTCGATGTTTGGCTGTAGTTGTATTTTTTCCCATTGATGAGGTAGATGATGGGAAATGTGTATGCATCATTTTGTGGCCCTGTCTCTTTTTCTGCTCATCCAGAAGTTTGCAGAATATAAAGCTATATTTATGCACACACATCTTCCAGGGCGTTTAGTGTGCTTCAGTTGATGGTGTTGCGTTTTACACCACCTTGGTAATTTTTCATTTAAATGTGGTCTATAAAGGATTTTAATAAATAAACAGCAAGAATGAAAATCTTGAATCAGTGTCAGCTTTTGGGCTTCCGAGAAGATAATCAAAATTGCAAGACCAGCCCTCCTCCATCTGTGCTGACTGTTAGCGAAATGAAGCTGGGAGTTGCCCTAGTGCTATTCTGGAAGCCAAAGGGAAGGATAAAAATCTATTCGTTCTTTTACTTATGTCAATGAATGAATGCCAAAAATAAATGTGCAACGGATGCTAGAAGATAGAGAGTGTGAAGGAAGAGCTCCAGGATGTTCTTTATTTTGGACACATATTGATTGATGCAGGAATCCATATGAGTTCCAGAAGATTGACCTACCCCTTGACCTAAATGGGAAGAGACCCCGTACACACTGGACAATGTGCAGATATTATAGTCTGCACCATAGAGGTGAATGTGGTAGCATTTCTGAGAGGCTACATTTGCAAGCTCTCAACACACATGAAAACACTGGTTTGCGGGGGGGGGGGATTCACTCTGAATCATATTAAGCCAGTGTTGTTTATTCACTTTCCCATAGTATTCTTTGTGCATTAGCTTTCAACACTTGTCTTCCTGGGACAAATTCTACCACAAATACAAGAGTCTTTATGATGCAATAGCCAAATCTCCTACACATCTGTTCAACAGAGGCCCATGGTTCAGCCTAGATCAGAGAATGCTTAAGGGGAAAGATGAAGCTAGAGGAGACATGACCACTAGGGAGGCTGGCCAAGAATAAAGATGGCTTGAGAAAGTGGGGCAAAGTAGGCTATGCAGGGGAAAGTGAGGAACTGGGAAAACACAGGCTGGTAGAAACATGGAACTCAAAAAAAGGAGAATCCAGTGAGAATCTAGCTATAGCCAGTGCCTTTTTTTCTGGGGGGATGCCGGGGTCCGCATTCTCCTAAACATTTTGTGAATCTTTGTACTTTTGTCCATTTACTGTAGAGTGGTACCTCGGGTTACAAACACCTCAGGTTACAAACACTTTGGGTTACAGACTCCGCTAACCTGGAAGTAGTACCTTGGGTTAAGAACTTTACCTCAGGATGAGAACAGAAATCGCACGCCAGCAGCGTGGTGGCAGAGGGAGGCCCCATTAGCTAAAGTGGTACCTCAAGTTAAGAATGGTTTAGGAATGGACCTCCGGAATGAATTAAGTTCGTAACCAGAGGTACCACTGTATTTATTTTTCCTGATTTGAACTATAAAATGGTGATTTTCTTGAGTCAAAATGAGAGTACCCTTAAACATTTTTTTAGAAAAAAAGCACCGCTGAGAATTATGGGCCAAAGAGTCCAGGGAAGAAAAGGGTTGTGAACTTGAGACTATATACTGTGACAGGAGGATTCTCTCAGTGGTGGCAATAAACCTACTGCAGTCATCTGATCTGGCAACCCTAACTAGAGACAATGCATCTGTTGGAAACATGTAGCAGCTAAATTTCACATAACAATTTGAACTAATTAGCCAAATCTTTGGCAGCAGGTTTCTAGTTTATCTCCCGTGATGCCCTTCCATCACCCTGACAAAAAATGTGTCACCAGCACCCGTTGTACTGGATAGAGCAACATCCTTAGGAGAGCTGTAGGCCCTTGTCTGTATTCTTGTGTTTTGAAATTAGGCTCCAGAATGTGTGAGCTTGATTCATATTGCTAAGGGCAGAGAGCTATGCTGCAAATCACTGGTCTTCCGCCGGTAGGTCGGCAGCCACTAGTGGGTCACAGCCTGATTCAAAGTGGGTCACAACAGGAGCACTACCTCCATGCAAATATATGGTTAAAAAATAATAATTCAAAATGCATCCCAAACACATGTTTGGGTTAAAAGTGGGTTGAAGATAGGTTGAAGATACCTGCTGTAAATGCAATCATCTACACTGTAAATTCTCGTTCTGGTTAACTTGCTCAGAAGTAGTCAGTGGATAGGCTTGTGCCAACCTTGGCTTTTTGGAACTGCTGTGGGAAAAGATTTTTTTTAAAATGGTATGCAGAAATGTTAACTAAGATGGCTAGGAGTGGTGCTTGGCAGCAAATTACGCTTTATAGTGGAGCTATCTAGTACGATCTTTATAAAACAGGCCTTCTTGGGTTAAGGAAAGGTCACATGCTACACAAAGTTTGAAGGCACAGGGTGTATTACTCAAGGCTTTCCCTCCTGTGTATAGTAAACATTATTTGAACCCTTATTATTAAGACCATGCCAGAATTCAAAAGATTAAATAAGGAAGATGCAATTATGAGCTAAATAATAAACAGAGCAGATTCAGTTCCTGTTGCATTTTTTGCTTTCCTGCCATTGTTTAATATATGGCTTTTATACAAAGAGCAGCTTAGGTCAGCTACTATAAATTATGCTTTTAGTACAATGGTAATCCAGTAAAATTATTTCAAAGCTTGATCAAAGAGATTCAAAAGTCTCCTCTAAACTTTTCCATATTACAGGGGGTGGAGACTCATTTTGAAGCCTTAACTGTTTCAGTTTGGTCCAATAATTTTTGGTGCAATCCTGACAATACTGAAATGTGTGCCCTACATTTGGAAAGACATGATATGGGCAGATTTATTTGAGGCCTATGGGGAACTTATACCAGCTGATGCTTTTAAAGACACTCATTAAGACTCCTGTCTTAAGGCATCACACTGGAAGTGCTGAACCATGTTTACTCTTATAGGAACAAGGCTGTGTGAAGCTTGGGCTCACATGCTCCTATCTCCCCTCTCCTCTCTGTTTGGCTGTACTGAAGGAGAAAAGATTGAGACTGTGGAGTGTGCAAGCATTTTGCAAAGCTAAATCATGCTTTACATTCATTCAAACGATGCTATTAAGTTGATGGAAAAATGGGAGGGAAAATAATGTTAATTGCAACATAATAAAAATATAATAGGCATTAGTTTATTGTGTTTAATTTATTTCATTAAAATTATACACTGCTTAGTTATAGAAAAAAAACTCAAAGCTGTTTACAAAAAGATAAAACAAGAAAATTATCAAGAAGAAAGTGCAACTGTTTAAAACATCCAAAAAGTTAAAGTATTAATTCGGGTTGAAAGTCACATCAGCTTTCTAAGCACCTGGGTAGCCTTGTTTAAACAAGAATGTTTTTCTGCAGTTGCGGAAAAGAATACAGCAAATGCAGCTGCTTGATATTTAATAAAACAACTGTAAGCAACCGTTTCTCTATCAACACTCTATCATAGCAAAGCAGTGCAGATTGGGGCAACACTATGCAAAAATACACACACATTCAGTTCTCAGTGGCTGGAATTGGCAGAGGCTGTCATGACTCCAGAATCAAGCAGTGATCAAGATTCCAGAAGCTGCGGAGTCACCAGCTAAGGAGCCATATTCTGAGCTTAGTGACCAGAGGGCCACTACATCAGAGGCACCTTGGACCAGATCCCACCGCACTCAGATCTCTCAAGCACCTTCCTCTGAGCCTCAGGTGTGCCTCCCAGCCTACATTGTGATTCCAGCAGTGCAAGGAGTGCACAAAACAAGAACCCAGGTAGCATTGACCTGCCCATCAACAGACTAGAGGCTTGGTCCTTTAAGGATTGCAGTTCTCACAAATGAGTGGAGGAAGCTAGGAGAGGTGGACTGGAGGCAGAGGTTGAAAAGGCCTTTGCCCTTTAGCCTTTGTCTGGGCACGTTGCTCACTCAGAGCTGTCTATGGTGCTTCAAGCGCTGCCCCTTCACTGAACTGGAACAGGGCAAAGGCAAGGACATGGTGTTTGGTGCTGCTTCACCAGCACTTTCCCAGCAGGCAAAGTAGTTCTCCCCCCACCCTATGGATCAAGTTTCACAGGTGGGTGGGACCACCCACCCATCAATCACTGGGTGGCATGATGACACCCAATGATTGGCAGGTGGATAGCCTCACCCATGTCAAAGTTGGTCTGCAGGATGGGAGGAGATAAGGATCTGGCCCACGGGGATGGGGATGTTCCTGCACCCACCTTAAATAAAAGGGCTAGAGATCAATTACGTAATTTTTATTGAAAACTGGAAATTTATAGACTGGACATGAAAGATATTTGGAAAGTTAGCTCCTTTCTCTGGTGGCTGAAGCCTTGAGCTGTTGTAATAAGCAATAATATCCATTTCCTGGAAGTGTTTGCTGGAAGTATTTGAGTTTTGCATGTTTTATCACAAACTGTAATCCCATATCCTGCTTTATAACATGAGATAGGGTAGTTCTAATGTTTAGGCCAGCCTTTGGGGTGCAACCGAGCCAAAGTTAAACTTGTTACGCACCATTGATAGCCATTTGAGAGAGTTAACATGTACTTAACCCTCTTGATGACGGTATCAGAAAATTAATGTGTTTTATTTACTTTGTCAACTGAGGGGCAGCTTACTATATAAGAAATATCTCAAAGTGGTTTGCAATTAGGGGTCAAGGATTCTAAATCAGCAAGGAGACAAGGACTCTAGAACATACTGCAGGCTCAATGCATATATAGAAATTATATAAGTAGTCAACAAATATAATTATTTAATAAATACTCGTATTTACAATTGCAAATGTAAAAGCTGGAGTTTAAATATATATATACGCAGGCTATAAAATTATATAAATAACAAGGAGTACTATCCAGAGATCAATCGTCAAAAAATACTGTTTTTCAGTCTCTGAAACATGCTACAGATAATAATAATAATAATAATAATAATAATAAATTACTTAATTTATTAATTAAATTAATTAAATACCCTTCATCTGTAGATCTCAGGGCAGTTCACAACATAATTACAATATGAAAAACACAAAATACATAATAAAAATAAGAACAGACGCAAACCCGCCCTCCCACAACACATTTAAATGGGCATTGGATGTCAATCAGCTAAAGGCCTGGTTGAAATGGAAAGTTTTTGCTTGGCGCCTAAAGGTGAAGGTGTCAGCTGAACCTCCCTGGGGAGAGCATTCCACAAATGGGGAGCTAGAGCTTCCCAGATGGCAAAAGGAGAACGTTCCGGAAAACACCTTTCCCAACATTGACCCACACAGTCATCAGGATCGTTGGATGAGACTTGGTTGACTGGGCCTCAACTTGCAGTCTGCCAACTAGCAGCAACACAGAAGTGGTCCTTCTCCATGGTAACACCTATTTTATATCCAATGTGGGGAACCTTTATCAGCCCAACGGCCACATTTTCTTCTGAACAATCTTCTGGCAACACATGCAAGTGGCAGGAGGTTGTTGTTGTTGTTTAGTTGTGTCCAACTCTTCATGACCCCATGGACCAAAGGACGCCAAGGACTCCTGTCTTCCACTTTCTCCCGCAGTTTGGTCAAACTCATGCTGGTAGCTTCGAGAACACTGTCCAACCATCTCATCCTCTGTCGTCCCCTTCTCCTCGTGCCCTCCATCTTTCCCAACATCAGGGTCTTTTCCAAGGAGTCTTCTCTTCTCATGAGGTGGCCAAAGTATTGGAGCCTCAGCTTCACGATCTGTCCTTCCAGTGAGCACTCAGGGCTGATTTCCTTAAGAATGGATAGGTTTGATCTTCTTGGGACCATCGGCTGGGTGAGGACTGCAGGGCCTGCTCCCTTCCAGGGCCTTTTCCAACTGGCCCAGGGGGCGTGGCCCAGGCCCTCTCTCCCAGCTATAAAGGGACTCCTGCTGCGGTGAGGCCTTGGACCATCGGCTGTGGGGAGGACTGCAGGGCCTGCTCCCTTCCAGGGCCTCTTCCAACTGGCCCAGGGGGCGTGGCCCAGGCCCTTATTTGGAACACACTTTTGGGGAAGTGTGGGAAGTGTTCTGCCATTGCTTCCCTGTTCCAAGTGGTTAATGTGCTTTGTCCTCAAGCAGTCGGTGGCAATTTAAATTTTTATTTATTTTTTTCCTTTTTCCTTTGTTGGGGGTGGGTGGGTGGGTGGGATGGATATTTGGTTGGGGATTAATTTTAGTATAATTGTTCTGTTCCTTTTTTGTTGTTGTTGTTTTATTGGTTCTGTATAGTTTGTGTTTTGTTTTTAAGGGGCGGGATCAGGGCTGCCTGGGAGTGAGGCCCCAGCCAACACGATGGCTGGGACAAGTTCCACAGGGGGGGGGGAGCACTGGGACATCCGATCTCGGTGATCATGGGCAGGAGGCGGAGTTACTCTAAGACCAGACCATGTCATTACCGAGGAGGCAGGTTTAGTTTTTGTTTGAAGACTATCCCTGCCTCCGGGTCTGGCCTTGACCGGATGGATACTGGAATCAACAGGGGAAACCCACATGACCTGAAGGTGTTGCTGTGTAATGCCAGGTCGATGATGAATAAAACCACTGCCGTCCACGACCTGATTGTGGATGGAGGATTTGACCTGGCATGTGTGACAGAGACCTGGTTGGAGGAAGCAGATGGGCCTGTCCTGGCCGCCGCTTGCCCACCAGGTTTCTCTTATGCACAGCAACCCAGGTCATGTGGGCGGGGGGGGGGGTTTGCACTGATTTTTAGGAAGTCACTAGCTTGCACCAGGCGTCCTACTGGGACGATCCAGTTTTCTGAGTGCATGTTCTGGAAGTTGGGCAATAGGGGCAGTACAGGATTCCTTTTGGTGTACCGACCTCCCCGCTGCACCAAGGATTCCCTGTCCGAGCTGCTTCAGGTCGTGGCGGATTTTCTCCTGGAGACACCTAGTTTGGTTGTCCTAGGGGATTTTAACATCCACGACCTTACAAGGGGCTGCTCGGGACTTCGCGGAAAGCATGGCCTCCATGGGGCTGTCCCTGAATAAGTTTGGCCCAACCCATAGTCATGGACATGCCTCAGACCTGGTGTTCACCTCTAGTGACGTGGGTGATCTGACACTAAGTAAAAGTGAAACAAAAGAAGTGCCATGGTCAGATCACTTCCTGGTGCAATTGGACTTCTCCGCGACCCTTCCCCTCTGCAGGGAGGTGGGACCAATTCGGATGGTCCGCCCCGCCACTTAATGGATCCAAATGGTTTCCAGAGAGTGGTAGGGGATGCTTTATCCCATGTTGATGGCCTTTCAGCTGATTCCCTGGTGGCCCGCTGGAATGCGGAGTTAACCAGGGCTATCAACTGTCTGGCTCCGAAGCGCCCTCTCCGATTGCATGGAGCCCGGACAGCCCCATGGTTTTCTTCAGAGCTGAGGGCGATGAAACAATCGCTGAGATGGTTAGAGTGTCGGTGGCAGAAAACTCACTCCAAATCTGACCGGACACAGGTTAGAGCTCAACGTCGAGCCTACCAAGTGGCGATAGCGACGGCGAAGAAGACTTTCTTCACTGCCTCTATTGAATCTGCAGAAAATAGTAGCAGGAGACTCTTTCAGGTGGTTCGCAATTTAACGGAACCACCTTTACCACTGGGCCCTTGTAAAGACCCCAAGATCTCCTGCAACGATTTTGCAAAGTTTTTTGCAGATAAAATCACTCATATTCGGAAGGAGCTAGACACCACCGTGGGAGCAGGGCTGGGGCGGGAGAGTGCTAGAGCTCTGTCTGGTCAAGTTGCATGGAAACAATTTCAATCCGTTACCCCCGAGGATGTGGACAGGCTGCTTGGACGCGTGAAACCAACCACCTGTCTCCTTGATCCTTGCCCATCCTGGCTAATAAAAGCAAGCCGGGAAGGGCTGGGCGATGGGCTCTGTGGGGTGGTGAATGCTTCCCTCTGTGAGGGAACATTCACAGATCCACTGAAAGAGGCGGTCATTAAACCGTTTCTTAAAAAACCATCTTTAGACCCGGCCATTATGGCCAACTATCGCCCAGTCTCAAATCTTCCATTCTTGGGCAAGGTGATTGAGCGCGTGGTTGCTGAACAACTCCAGGCATGCCTGGAGGATGCGGACCATTTGGATCCCTTCCAATCGGGATTCAGGCCTCATCATGGGACTGAAACTGCCTTGGTCACGCTGGTTGATGATCTCCGGCGAGCTAGGGACAAAGGTGAGAGTTGTTTCCTAGTTCTGCTGGATCTCTCAGCGGCCTTTGATACAATCGACCATAACATCCTTCTGGACCGTCTAGAGGGGCTTGGAGCTGGGGGCACTGTTATACAGGTTTCGCTCCTTCCTCCTGGGCCGTGTTCAGAAAGTGGGGGGGGGGATGAGTGTTCAGACCCCTGGGCCCTCACTTGTGGGGTGCCTCAGGGTTCCGTCCTCTCCCCCATGCTTTTTAACATCTATATGAAGCCGCTGGGAGAGATCATCAGGGGGTTTGGACTGGGTGTCCATCAATATGCAGATGATACCCAGCTCTACCTCTCTTTCAAATCAGAACCAGTGAAGGCGATGAAGGTCCTGTGTGAGTGCCTGGAGGCGGTTGGAGGATGGATGGCGGTTAATGGATTGAAGTTGAATCCTGACAAGACAGAAGTACTGTTTTTGGGGGACAGGGGGCGGGCTGGTGTGGAGGACTCCCTGGTCCTGAATAGGGTAACTGTGCCCCTGAAGGACCAGGTGCGCTGCCTGGGAGTCATTTTGGACTCACAGCTGTCCATGGAGGCGCAGGTCAAATCTGTATCCAGGGCAGCTGTCTACCAACTCCACCTGGTACGCAGGCTGAGACCCTACCTGCCCGCGGACTGTCTCGCCAGAGTGGTGCATGCTCTAGTTATCTCCCGCTTGGACTACTGCAATGTGCTCTACGTGGGGCTACCTTTGAAGGTGACTCAGAAACTACAACTAATCCAGTATGCGGCAGCTAGACTGGTGACTGGGGGCGGCCGCCGAGACGACATAACACCGGTCTTGAAAGACCTACATTGGCTCCCAGTACGTTTCCGAGCACAATTCAAAGTGCTGGTGTTGACCTTTAAAGCCCTAAACGGCCTCGGCCCAGTATACCTGAAGGAGCGTCTCCACCCCCATCGTTCTGCCCGGACGCTGAGGTCCAGCGCCGAGGGCCTTCTGGCGGTTCCCTCATTGCGAGAAGCAAAGCTACAGGGAACCAGGCAGAGGGCCTTCTCGGTAGTGGCGCCCGCCCTGTGGAACGCCCTCCCATCAGATGTCAAAGTGATAAATAACTACCTGACATTCAGAAGACATCTTAAGGCAGCCCTGTTCAGGGAAGTTTTTTTTTTTTTAAATGATATTTATTGAGAATTTTAAAGTTACAAAGAAAAAAGAAAGAAAAGACAAGAGAAGGAGAAAAAGAGAGAAAGAAGTAGATAAACATAACAATTAAACAATACAGATCAATAAAAACCAAAGTAAAAAAAAATAACAAAACACACAATACATCTAGATAAAAAAACAAAAATAAACAAAAAAATAAAAAACAAGTCTAATATTCCCAAATCCTTAACTTTCATTAACTTATTTCAACGACCTCCTCACACCTCCCTTTTTTGTATTCTAGTTGTTAATTATCTCAGCAAATCCTTTCCATCTTTCACAATATTCTGTCATTTAAATTACCTTAATCTATTTTAACCTTATCTTACCCTAAAAAACCCTAAAACTTAAAACTTAAATCTTATATATACCAAATTCTTTTAACCATAACATATTCTTACATAATTCTTTTTGACATTTCTGCTAAAGCCAAATAATTTCATTCCAACATTTTTCTAATACTCATAATTTTACGATACTTTTCTAAATAAATTTTTAAAACTTTCTTCCAATCTTCATCCATCGTCTCTTCTTCCTGGTCTCGGGTTTTGTCAGTCCTTTCTCGTCCATCTAATCCATCAACCTGGTGCTCTTATGTCCGAGGCTCTTAAGTCTTTTCCATGTCCCTTCTGCAGGTCTTCTTCTTGTTTATACCTGCCCTTTACTTTGTCTTTTGTTGATCTTTTTCTTATTTTCTTTCCTTTCTCATTGGGGGGTAGGTCTCGGGAGGACTCCAATCCAAAAGTATCTCCATCTCTCCTCAGCAGATCAGCCCATTCCCCACAGTCCCATTCCCCACAGTCAACACTGTAATCCAGAAAGTATTTAAAAGCATGATTCAAAGTCTTTCCAAAATTAAGAGCCCTCACAACTCCAGACCCCCCCCCCCCGATCCACTCCAGATTCAAACTTCAAGAACAGCGGCTTATACTCCTGCAAGGCCTCGGATCTCTCCATTTGTGTTATTTGAGGTTCAACAGCAACCTCCTCCATTTTCTTCTGCACTTGCGCTTGCCCTATCAAAACAGATTCCTGGGCTGGTTCCGGAATAGTTTCTATATGGGTATTCGCCGTTTGTCCAAAGTTTTTAACTGCAACAGTTATCAAATCCATCTTCTCATGCATCTGCTCCAGCAAAGCACTTGTCTTGCAAAAAGCAAGCACCAAGACTTCTTGTAAACACATTTTTTTTCCCCAAGGTTAGAGTCTGGTCTCACGATCCTAATCATACAGCTGTGAGGTCCCCAAATCAGCTCCGGCAACAAATTAACAAGCTCCCTCTAGAGGAGACAATTTCTATTTGTATCCATCTTTTAAAAGCAGGACCAACAAAGAATAATTACTTTCACTTTTCAAATACTTTGTTTCTTTTGATTGCAAGAAGCAACATTGGAGTCAATTTATTTCTCTCTCTCTCTCTCTTTTTTTTACTATCTGTCAAAAGACGTTCCATTCACAGTCGATGAACTTCCCCATAAATTTCTGTCTCTGACACCCCGTTCCCAGGTTTGAGACAGTGGAAAATTTATCTTTCTTTACTCTCTCTCCTGCAGGCTTAAACATTCAAAAATCCCCCTCTTTTCTCCTGCTTCCAAGAGGGGTTTTGATGGTGGTGAATGAAGGAAATTTAGAACTTTATATACGACTTTCCAGACTTTAGCTTACAAAGTTTTTGCTTCAATCTATTTACAAAAAATGGGAGGTGGACTTCCTGTTTAGAGCCTTCCCGTTTCGGTGCCAAATTAAAATATTTCTTAATCCAATTTTCCGTTCTACTCACGGGTACTTGTTTAGAGTCCAATTGTCCACAGGAAAAGGTCAGCGCTCTCCGGCAACAGCTGTGCGGCTTCACTCCGTAAAAGTAGCGGTTGATTCAAAATACCGCGCCACTCACCCCACGTCGCTTCGGACCCCCGAAAAAGGGTTTCCCTGCGAGTAGGGGAGGCGCTCCTGGTGTCAGCCGAATCCCACGTTCCCAGGCTTCCTCCGCCTGGGATTTTTAAAGGGTCTCCGCCTTCGCCGCCGCGGCAAGACCCGATTTTCACGGAGCGGGTTCCTCTCGGTCAGAGGAACTCCGCCATTGCCGATGGCGCTGTCCCGGAAGTCGTTCAGGGAAGTTTTTAATTTGTGATATTTTAGTGTATTTTTGGTTTCTATGGAAGCCGCCCAGAGTGGCTGGGGAAACCCAGCCAGATGGGCGGGGTACAAATAATAAATTATTATTATTATTATTCTTGCAGTCCATGGGACTCTCAAGAGTCTCCTCCAGCACCATAATTCAAAAGCATCCATTCTTCAGCGATCAGCCTTCTTTTTGGTCCAGCTCTCGCTTCCATACATCACTACTGGGAAAACCATAGCTTTCACTATACCATAACTTTCACTATAAGTGGCAGGAGGAGCCAGAAGCAAAAGTGAGTGGAGCAGTTAATATGAATTTGCACAATAGGTCAGTTTTACACATGCGGACACGCCCCTCTATATCCTCCATCCAAGTCAGCAAGAGGCATTCCGAGTTCAAGAAAACTTTCCAGCCCGCCAAAAGTACTAAACGAGGGTTTGAAGCAAGTCTAGTAAGGGGTGTGACCTGGGAGAGGTGTGGCCAAGTCTCATGGCCAGCTAAAAAGGCTTGGAGGGACATGAAGTACATAGTTTAAATTTAAATTATAATTTAATTTCTCATTGTTATCAATACAAAATACCTTTTGCTTTAGGGCATGGGTAGGCAAACTAAGGCCTGGGGGCCAGATCCGGCCCAATTGCCTTCTAAATCTGTCCCATGGATGGTCCGGGAAACAGCGTGTTTTTACATGAGTAGAATGTGTGCTTTTTAAAAAAAATGCATCTCTGGGTTATTTGTGGGGCATAGGAATTTGTCCATTCCCCCCCCCCCAAATATAGTCCAGCCCCCCACAAGGTCTGAGGGACAGTGGACCAGCCCCCTGCTGAAAAAGTTTGCTGACCCCTGCTTTAGGGTCACCAATCTAAGCAATAGACGTTGCTATACATCATTTCATATCTGTAATAATAATTTTGGTATATATAAGTTGACACAACTTTGTTAATATAGTCAGAAACATTTATTGGAGTGCTTATTGTTTTATTTTTCATTTGATGTAATTGTTGCGTGTCGTATGCTCCAATCTAAACCAAGATAACTCAGTGCAACCACGTCAAACAGTTTAAAGATGAAAATGAATAAAAACTATGAAATGAAGGGAAGGCAAAAAAGAAGGGAAGGGAAGAGGGAGGGGAAGGGAAAGGAAGGCTTGGAGGGCTGCATTGTACCTCTGGGTCTGAGATTTCCTGCTTTATATGTTAATAACAAGACCTTGAACATGACTCCATTACTGATAGGTAGACAGTGCAGTTTATTGAAGACCAGTGTAATAGGTGTGGCCAGATCCCCCAGTCTGTACCCTCCCTAGCCACCAAATTCTGCACTAGCTACAGCTCCCAAATCATGACCAAGGATTGTCCCACACAGAATGCCATGAGGTTACCAGTGCATGGAACACAGTGGCCAAGCTGTCCCTGTTCAAGAAAGGCTACTGTTGCCTAGCAAAGCTGGCCATGGGTGCTCCTCGCCACTGAGGTAATCTGAACCTCTAATGGCAGTAGTATCATTCCAGGAGCACCCCCAAACCACTTTTTTTCTTTCTTTCAGAGGGGATGCAATCCTGTTTGCAGCAGATAAAAATTTTGATTCTCAGATCTGGCAACCACTCACCCTCAAGTCTCCATTATAGAGAAATGTGCATCTGATGCATGTCTACTCAGAAATAGGCCACATGAGATTTAATGGCTCTTGTTGTTGTTTAGTCGTTTAGTCGTGTCCGACTCTTCATGACCCCATGGACCAGAGCACACCAGGCACTCCTGTCTTCCACTGCCTCCCGCAGTTTGGTCAAACTCATGCTGGTAGCTCCAAGAACACTGTCCAACCATCTCGTCCTCTGTCGTCCCCTTCTCCTTGTGCCCTCCATCTTTCCCAACATCCGTCTTTTCCAGGGAGTCTTCTCTTCTCATGAGGTGGCCAAAGTATTGGAGCCTCAGCTTCACGATCTGTCCTTCCAGTGAGCACTCAGGGCTAATTTCCTTAAGAATGGATGCGTTTGATCTTCTTGCAGTCCATGGGACTCTCAAGAGTCTCCTCCAGCACCATAATTCAAAAGCATCAATTCTTTGGCGATCAGCCTTCTTTATAGTCCAGCTCTTACTTCCATACATCACTACAGTGGTACCTCACAAGACGAATGCCTCGCAAGACGGAAAACTCGCAAAACGAAAGGGTTTTGGGTTTTTTGAGTTGCTTCGCAAGACGATTTTCCCTATGGGCTTGCTTTGCAAGACGGAAATGTCTTGCAAGTTTGTTTCCTTTTTCTTAAAACTGTTAATACAGTTGTGACTTGACTTCGAGGAGCAACTCGTAGCACGCGGTGTGGTAGCCTTTTTTGAGGTTTTTGAAGACTTTGGTGATTTTTGAAGCTTTCCCAAAACTTTTCCGACACCGTGCTTCGCAAGACGAAAAAAACCGCAAGACGAAAAAACTCGCGGAACGAATTAATTTCGTCTTGCGAGGCACCACTGTACTGGGAAAACCATAGCTTTAACTATATGGGCCTTTGTTGGCTCTTACTCCCATGTAATTGCACTGAAGCCTTTTCTCATTCAAAGCAATGGGGCTTAAGTCTTTCATTTCGACTACATTGCATCCTTTGCTACACTCCCATTTCTTGGGCTAGATTTAGCCTCGGTCATCGGCTGTTATCTGCGCCGATGCATGGACAGGGCATTGTGCAACCATGTCAAAACAAAACAAAGTGTCCAGGCAGGAGGACGGAGGGTATGTCAGACCACATCTACAAAGGCCACGCAACTCTGTCAGGGTGATTCCAGGCAGGCTGTTTAGAAATGCTGAAATGAAATGAAACTAAGTCAATTAAGTGATACCAACCGAGGTTCAGGGTTTAATTGAGGGCCTAAGGTGAAGCCAATGACCATTAACTCCAGTCGGTCATTAATTCACAAAGAAATATCCTTGGCTGAGGTTATTCCTATTATAACGCAGCTTAAGCACTTCCGCTTCTAGAAAAATAGTTTTGCTTTTTGCCCCTTGTGCTGATGGAGAGGAAGGAGGGAGTAATGTTGAGGGGAAAGTGGCCTGTGGCCTGGTTACTACTCTCCCGGAGAATGAATACACTTTGGCCAATCATATCGTATTTTTAGTTCACATGCTTGATGGCAGCAATAGAACTGCGTCTGTGCTCAGTCAAAATCTATTACCCATTGCATTTTTAATTAACATTTAACAATTAAATGACTTTAAATGACTTCTAACTCTGCAAACTTTTCTAATAAAATGAAAGTGTGACAGGATAAGTACTGCAAGTTCATGCCGTAAGATAAATTCTAATGGCGATAATGATTTGCGTGGTGCAGGTCCCTGCCATTAACATAAATCCTGGGTTATATACCAAAATCATTAAGCAAAAAATGCAAATCACACAAACTTCAATAAGATTAGAACTGTGAGTGATTAGTTTGGCTAATCAACCAAAGAAAATGCTTTCTTGGTTCTATTTTAAGTCTGTTAAAGCTCACATTGGAAACTGTGCATGGTTTCTAATGACCTGATGGTTTTCGTGGCATCATTTTGTAACCCTCTCTCTTCTAGAAGGCTGGCACATGATTTGTTTCTTATGTTTCGTTCCTTGCCGACTTGTAGACTGCAATTGTATGGAATATTTAATATTCCATACTAATAGTGTTAAGGGTAGAAATCATAACAGCCCTATTCCTATGAGACGCTGCAAAGACATATGACAAGGCTGTATACCTAGCCTGTGGAGAAGTGATGCTTGAAGAGTGGGGGAAGATCAAAGAAATAAAATGGAAGCACCCCTCCCTGATCATTATAACAAAGCCAATCTCCCATCTGCCTTTCCAGCCCTTGTTAATTGTGTTTATGCATATATATATATATATATATATATATAGGCAGAAAAGAGCAGCAGCCTGGGGATTTGTCTCAGAGCAGGTGTTCTGAGTCTAAGAAGTTGTTTAGGAGTAAGCATGGAGTTGTTTGTGTGAATTGTCTGAAAACACCAGCAGAGGGCAGGAGGCAAGAATTCTACAAGCAAGCTGGTCTTTAACTTCTAAAACTAATTCTATTGACGTTAAGATCCTTAGTTGTTTATTCTGCAGTATCCCCATTGTTTTTGGTGGGGCGATTTAAAAAAGACACTTTGGGGATTCAAGGCTAGCCTCCCATCCAACTCTGTGCAATATCTCAATGTAAATGTTTTTTCCAAAGTTATATGTCTCTTGGAACAAACTATGTACAGTTTCAGGCACATCCAATATGTGTTCGACCATGCACGCATCACATCGAACCTGGAAGTGACTCCCAAACATCACAAAAATGTCACAAAAAGGGGCAGAACGGGGCAGGGTGGGGGGCAGAATTGGGTATTTGCAGGTTTTTTCAATGGTGTTTCAAATATACGCAATTTCACTTAAATGCGCGGTACCTTGCAACGTAACCCCTGCGTAAATTGGGAGTTGCCTCTAGTGGCTTTAGAAAACAAATGATTCAATCTTAGGGGATTTTTAATGTCAACTCTTCACAGGGTTACCCACAGAGTCTTTGTGACATTTTAGCAGATGTTATCAATGACGAGAAACAGCACTGGAAATCACTTTGATACGATGGGGTCCTACATGTCAGATTGCCCTAAGGTTTGTGCACAACGATATGTATCTGAGCACATTACAAGAGCTATGCTGGCCAGAGGAAGGCCAGCTACAATTGGGAATAAGAACTGGGGCTGTCAATCAGATGCTCCAGAGGTTTCTTCTAGATAGGAATGACTTCTGCTGGTTCCTCATCCACGTATACAGCAGGCAGAAATCATGGCGGAATTCTCATTGCATTGTGGAATCCCCAAAAATGCCTTCTGGGGTGGAATCCCATGAAAATGCTTCCTTTGCTATGTTAGACTCAAGGCAATGAAAGAACAACTTGAGAAGCAGCCATTCAGATGAGCATAACATTTCAATTATCATTAGTATCTTAAATCTTTATTCTGTGACTTTGAAGCTGTCCCTGCTGTGGGACTCTCCTAGAATCATTGGCTGCAGAATTTCAGCTTGGCAACTCTATCCGCAAACCAGGAAAACTGGAACATTTGGATTTAGACTAATTTAATCCCACTGAAGTCAATGGTCACATGGAATCAATGGTGCTAAATGAGCTGGAGTCCATGCACTGCGTCTTAATCGGTTTTAGATTGCAGTCTTACAGCACAATCAAGTGAACATTAGGCACACTTAAGTCCTGTTGGAATTAGCGGGATTTGAGTGGGCCTAAATTTCTCTGGACTGCACCCTTAGGGTCTAATCTTTCTATTACTTTACATAATTGGGTTGCTTGTCTTGAAGACTTCTGAAAGAGATGAAAGGTGCTGACTTAGCTTCTGAGCCACGTTGTTCCTCCCGCTTAGCCAACTCATACCTGTGGCGTGGTGCTGTATATAAATACAGCCTGGGCAGGGAAGATGGTCCCTTGCGGCATTGTGATTAATAGGTGCATATAGGCATGTTACAGAACTGTGTTATGGTTATAAGCTCATCAATATATGGTTATAAAATATAGTTATAAGCAGTCCCCTGATCTTTTGGACTCTCTAATAATATAACAATTGATTAGCCATTTATTAAAAAACATTAAGTGTTCATTAGATCTTCATAAATGAAAAATTTAAAAGGTGTCTGTAACAGTTTCAGAAGAGATAAATATTTATTAAATGCTATAAAGAGCCGTAATAATGAACCTCGTGACATGCTTCAAGAGATCACAAGTGTTTTAATGTCAACATTTGGCTTGGTTTTCTAGTGATCCCATATTAGAATCTCGTATTCGTTGCTTTAATTCTGGAACAAATCAACTAGGGCAGTGGACATTGTGGTCAGAAGAGGTGGGAGGAAGAATAAGGAAAGTTTAGATGGGAGGCTGGAGAGAGAGAGAGAGAGAGAGAACAATGCGTATCTTGCTGAGATTCAAACTATCACATTCTGAATGAGCTCGTAAACAGTACTAGCTTGGCTTAAACGCAAGATAGTATCTTAGCAACTTACCCAGAACTGTTTCTGGAAAAACTGGGGATTCTGAGGGCTAGGATTTTACAACCATCAAAGGTTTGGGGGGAGGGGAACAGAAGTCGAATCTCAGCGCCCAGGAAACAGCCCTGTCTACTCCCTGTCCATTCAGGTCCTCATCTCTGATCCCACTAAAGCAGCAGCCACATAAAATCAACTTAAGTAATTCTAGGAGAGTCTGACCCACAGCCTGGCCCCCTTCTGCTTAGATAGCTGGAGTCTCTTCAGGTTCGGGATCTGGAGCTTAGTGGTTGGGATGAGAAGAAGGAACACTCATCAGAAAACATCAGGACAGGCAATGATGGCACTGCATCAGATCTGCTTAAGAGACAAATTGCATTAGGCTCCTTCCTAAGTTGTCATCTACAGCAGCCTGTGAGAGGAGAGAGGAGGCTGAAGGGTCTCTCCAGCAGCTCTGCTGAAAAAGCAACAGTTTTTTGATCCTCTGGAAAATATGCCTTTGCTTCTGTTCACTAAGTGTCTGAGTTTGTTTTTCTCCCTGATATTATTTTCCCCCTTTGTTTCATGTCTCTTAGATTGTGAACCTGAGGCTAGTGATTGTCTTCCCACTGATATCAGTAATCTGCTTTGAGAGTCTTTTATCGGCAGAAAAGCAGCATAAAAATGCCAGTCGTCATCACCGTCATCGTCATCATCTATTTGACCCACCTTTTGACCTCTTCCGTCCCAGATTCATCCTGCCTAACCTAGATTGTTTTTGCTTCTTTTAAGGTACTCCTTTAAAAAAAAAAGTTTTGATTTTTTTGAAGAGCACACACACACCTTTGGGTCAGCCACGCTGGGCAGGTGAGGAAGGAACTGAATGGAAATGGTTGTGTGAAATTATCAAAATACCGAGAAGGGATAGGGAAAATTATGCATGCGCATCCATTACAAGGGAACATATGTAAGTAAGGCTTGCCAAAGGGGCAGGGGAAGAAGGACAGGCAACCAAGCATGGCAGGCAGACACTGAAGAAAGAGCGAAGTTACTTTCTCTTTAAAAGATGACACCTCGATCGACTATCCAATAGCTTAAAGAACCCTTGTTCTTCTCTGCAGGGAATAGGACACCTGTGTAATGACCCGGGAAGGTCTTACCCTGCTTGATTGAGGAGGACTCGCCCCTGCTGCTTTCCCCTTGATTGAGGAAAGGGCAGCTGCTACTGAGGTCTCTGGTGATGGTGGGCCTTTCCGTCTGTCCTCCTTGGGGACCCCACAGGCAGTCTCCAGCCATGGTGATGTTGACTGGCAGAGCTCTCCCTCTTTTCAAAAATAGACACGATTGCAAGATTCATTGTGGAAAGACTTCGTTGTTGAAGGGAGGGGGCATGAAGTATCGGGGGTGGGAGAATGACACAGAGAGAAAGAGAAGATCTTTGCTCTTCCCCAGTGTATATCGTGTCGTTAGGCTCTGGAGTCACAAACAAATATGATTAAAAAGAGTTATTAGCACAAACAGCAAAGGAAATAGCTAAGCTGACTGCAAAAAATTAAATCAACACAGAACTGGTATGGCAGAAAGGGAATTAAAATTTGATTTAGGGAAATTATTTGTAGCACAACATTAGAAGTCAGTAAGCTAATTCCAAAATCTGCACTTCCTTAAAAACGGAGGGAATTTATTTTCAACATGATCTTATTGTAATTATCAGTATGATTCACTGCCTGCATGAGTACATGAGCCAGCGATGAAATCCATGCAATGTCAAGAAGGCTTATCTCTTCCCCTGCCATCTTTGGTTTCTTTCTTTCTCTCCTTCTGTGCCTGTGTGAAGAAGAGAAAGAAGACTGCAAAGTGCCTTGCTGAGTATAAAAGCAACATTTCTTGAAATCTACTTTTCGAGCGATCTCTGGATTCCGATCTTCCCACTGTTTTGAGCCAGCAAATCTGAGACTTTTGGAACAACTTCTAGAATTTACGCCTAAACAATCACCCTATGAAAACTCAAGTTGATAAACCAAGGTGAATCTTTCTTCATTGGTGGTTGAAAACTAATCTAATATTAATATCTGATTTTTCATTTTCGAATGGGTGTTATGGAGATGAATTAGCTCAGAAACAGGCAAGAAACTTTCCCACAACAGACATTATTTCTTTTGCCCTACGCCACTCCTGGCCAAACACTATTTATAAGGTTTTAAAACATTTTTAAAGCCCTGCAAACCCCAGTTACCACTTTCATCTCCCTTGAGTGGCTGGGAACGGGTGACTATAATCTGTCCCCAGACTCACTTTTATTGATCTCCAGGGATTGTCTATTTATACAGCAAACCCCAGCCGGCATGAACATTAGGGACGTTGGGAATTGTAGTTCAGCAAAATCTGAAGGGCCAGGGTTTGCCTTTGCTGATTTAAATTATAGTATTTTCTTAATGTACATATGCATATATACTTTAGCATATGCAAATCTGTGCCCCACCCCTTTGTCATCTCTCTCTCTCTCTCTCTCCCTCTCCCTCCCTCTCTCTCTCTTTATCCACTCTTCTTTCGTGCTGTTTACCAGTAAGTGACTAGCCAATATAAACACAATGCTCCAATCTTCTAAACCATGGTTTGAGGGGTTGGTAATATGTTGTGGGTCATGTTCTTCCTTCTCCTCCTCTTTTGCTATTGTTCCCCATTTTCTTTTTTCTGGTTCTGCTTCTAACCATTGTCAAGCAAACGATGCTTAGGGCAGGACTATGGTTTGCAATTCTCTTCAAGCTGCAGTTTCAAATAATGGTTTGGACATAATACCTGGTTAGCACACAGTATAGTATTCCCACTCACAGCAAACTATGCTTAGGAAAGGGAGAGGAGAGAGTGAATAAGCACTGGGCACATTTCCAAGTTTCTCAATCAAAATGCGATCATGACATCTGAATTGGTTGCATGGGCACTGGAGCACTTGCTCAGGAACCCAGAAACATCTCTGGAAAAGTCATACTGCTTGAGGCCTATGCTGAAAAGGGAGAAGTTAACCACATTCATAGCCCTGCAGCCATGAAGCAGCAACCCTGAACAAGGTTGCCAGCTGTTCAGTTGGCCACTGTAGCTATGGCCATGTCATAGATACCTTCACCTGCTAATTCCAGCATATCAAGCTGCTATTAAAGTCTGGCAGCCCTAACATTGAGAATCTGGTGGGATGTCTGTTCACGTATGTCTGGACGTCAGATGTATCTACGCAGCTCAGCTAATTCCCTAAATATGTTACATCTGTACCCAAACTGTTAACTTAATTTCAATACCTCAGTTTAAGACGTGATCTTGATCCGTTCGTAATGGGCCAAAAATACTTTCTGTGTGAAAGCCTGCTGGAAGCCTGCCATGATTTCTTTCCCCCACCACCACCACCCCACCACCAAATTTTCATTGTCTCTCCATTGTTCTCCTGTTTCCTCTTCCCCCTCACTTGGAATCCTCTCCAGGGGTCCAGATTGAGGGGCAGCTTGTGAAGCTTTCACAGTAGCTAACCACAGCCAACTTGCCAGGGCATTATGAAGTTTGTTTGTTTTTTAAGAAAAAAAGAATAAAATAAAAATGAATGTTTTCATTGTTTGGATTTTTTAATACTTTGTTGTGTTTTTTATTCAAAATCTGTGCACTGCAGACAAAACAATTAGAAAATGCAAGCAATGCTCTCCGCAAACAACCCAAGGGTTAAATTCATTCCCAACATGGCTGTGGAGCAAGGTCCTCTCCACTAGCGTAAATCAAAATGGTTTGATTTATTGTGGTGACTAACACTGATTCATATGAACTGCAGATCAGCTCTACATATGTAGCTTTATTTTCCCCGCCCGCCCCCCTGCACAAAGCTCTTAATATGTTTCTTTAGATTGTTCTCGAATTGCCATAAATACCATGCTACAGACACCACAAAAATAATGGCAAGTTGGAACACATCTGAGTGACATATAAAATTTGCTCTGTGGCAGATGAGCACCCTGGAGGTGCACAGGTTTGTCATAATATATAAGGAATCTTGGAGCTGATTAAATTATGTCTCTGTGCCAGTGTGTGTGTGTGTGTGTGTGTGAGCATTTAGGAGTATAACTGATTTGTTCCAGAGCTGATTTGTTCAAATGGATGATCTACAGCATATTGTGACATTATTTGGTTCTTGATGGGGGCAGGGGGGTTGAGAGAGAAACCCAAAACGTAAATATCACATCATGAAAAGTGCCAAGTGATTCCCAAACAACTGATGCCAAGTTACCAGCAGTAAACAACCAGATTCTCACTCCTCGTGCCATCACCACTTTTATAAACTTTTTGAGACAAGACTAAAGGTTCTGTCTTTCTAACCAATATTCCACTGACCTGAGGGACAAATAAAGAACGAGGGAGGGGAAGCAGAAAAATGAATTGTCTCGTAATAATATTGTTGCACACCATCCCAGTCTCCAAGCCGTGCAAGATTCCAGGGGTTCAAGATGCTAACCCAGGGCTCCGTTTCCTGGGAATAAGGGACAGCAGAGACTGTGGTGTCTTTATGATATAGGATTTATTTGCACATATATACAACCTGAGCCTGTGGGACGCGGGTGGCGCTGTGGGTTAAACCACAGAGCCTAGGACTTGCTGATCAGAAGGTCAGTGGTTCGAATCCCTGCGACGGGGTGAGCTCCCATTGCTTGATCCCTGCTCCTGCCAACCTAGCAGTTCGAAAGCACATCAAAGTGCAAGTAGATAAATAGGTACTACTCCGGTGGGAAGGTAAACAGCGTTTCCATGTGCTGCTCTGATTCACCAGAAGTGGCTTAGTCATGCTGGCCACATGACCCGGAAGCTGTAGGCTGGCTCCCTCGGTCAATAAAGCAAGATGAACGCCACAACCCCAGAGTCGGTCACGACTGGACCTAATGGTCAGGGGTCCCTTTACCTTTACAACCTGAGCCTGGGATGGAGGGGCTCACTCACAGCATTAACTCGCAGATTCTGCTTCTCCCATCATCATAGCCTTAGATTCAAGCAGAAATCAAGCATGGCTCTCCCTTTTTGGCTTCTGCCTGCTTCTAACTTTCATCTCTCACACACAACTCTATTGTCCTTCAATCTAACTATTTGTTTTCTGGCGCAGAGTCACTTCCTTTGTTCCCCTAATGACCCATACTTAGGGGACCATTATGGCCCTTGCCTGGCCATATTAAACAAGGGGCTCCTTCATTGATTTTAACCCTTGCTGGATCCAGGAATTAGAAGGGACTCAGGCATACAGTCTATGTTGCCCTGCCCAAATTCATAACACAATTCATTCTTAGTTCAGTGCTGAGAGGATAGTCTTCAAGGGGTGAAAGCTCCTGGAGATTCATGGGGCTGGCCAAAGTGAAGGCCATCTCTTTAGCAGATGACTACATTCTCATTTTCCAGACCAGACTAGCTTTTATTCCTAATTAGTCACATCTTGCTTGTTCTCACTTTCTTTCAGTTTCCCTCTCTACTCCCCATAGAGAGATAAACAACACAGATTATTGTTTTTTACCAGTAGAACCTCTGTCGGGACCCAATGAACATAATGCTTCCTCCAGCAATCCAGCTGGGCAAAAGCATCTGAGAGGCATTTAGATGGAGGCCAATGAAGGGTGTCACCTGGGAAGAATCCAGAGGGCAGGGCAAAGAAGCCTGGAAGTCCACATTCAGCCTGTGGGTCAAAGCCCCCACTGGTTTGAACACTCAAAATCCCAAGGTGCATCCTGTTTGTACTTTTTGATTTTGAAACTTATCATATAGTGTGGGGTTTTTTTATTCGTTCAGTCTAGCAAGGTACAAGAAGCATGCAGAGAGTAGTTCTAAAGGGTAGAAAACAAAAATTGGCATTCTGACTATTGCTTCTCATTATACCGGGGCCTTTCTGGGTCTTTTCATTTAAACTCCATTTTGACTTGAATACCGTTACTGTGGATTCTTGTGGGGGTCTTTATGGATTTTGCACTTGGCTTGCTTTGTGGTTGTGTTTTGAAACTATTTACAATGTTTGTACCGGAAGTCTGTTGTGCAAGCAAAACTGCAACATTGGACACAATCCATTGTCTCTTTGCAACTTTTAAATTGGTTGGTAAGTCGTGCCCAGAAGGAGAATCTGAAGTGGTTGACCATTCTGGTTGGCTTTGTGCTTTTAGCCTGCATCTCACTATTATAGCATGTGGGACAGTGATATACACAATGGACAAATGGAGACAAATAATGAAGCTAAACACCATTGGCTTGGGTAAAATTTGGGAAACAGTAAACTTTCTGATCCAAGTGTATCCACTGGGATCATGTGAATAGTATGTAGACATTTTCTAAGCAGTCCTAGTAAGGTGTCAGAAAACCATTATATCCAGATAAAGATTCTATCCTGTCTCATTTCAGTGTCCAGCAGGAAATGGCACATGAAACTGGAAAATATGAGTTGGGGGGTTGCTTGGTCTCAGTCGGGAAAGTTATGTACGTCTGAAACAGGGGGTAGGAAACCCAGCCTATAACTTTGGCTGTGCAAGCTCTCTTGATGAGGCCTGTCAGAAGCTTGTTACACTGAAATGAATGCTCCTTGGCTGTCTTTTTGCTCCTTATTGAAAAGAAAGCAAAACTGTAACTTGATTCTTAAACAAATTTCAAATGGTGTCATCATTGCTAATGGTTCTTTTACAATTCAGTTCATCACTTTAGGCAAATAGCTCTGATTCATAAATTCTCCAATTGTCAAAACAACATAAACGATCGTTTATCAAAATGCAATAAATCTCGGCAAGCAACGAGATAGTGTAAAGAAGACTTGCTGTTGTGTACAGGGCTCTGCTTCCTTGGCTGCATTTAAAGGGCCATCCATGAGTGGATAGGCATTGAGATTGTTGCTGCGAGTTGCCTAACATTTTGCACAGAAAGCATTCAGCCTGCGAGCTTTAGTGGTCCTTTGGAAACCTCAGAGCTACTTCCGTCAGCGACGGCGCTTCTCCAGATGGTATGAGGCTAACCTCTTAGCTTAAACATCTTTTTAGCATTCTTTACTTGAAGCTCATCTCCAATGTAAAATCAGGCAAGGCATTTGAAATCTGTCAGATCCTCAAGATGCTGCCATGCACGCTTTTCACTTCGGAAACCTTGAGGGCCCTGACTTCAAGCTAGGAGGAGCACATCAGCGAAAGATGCCATGTAAGGAAATGTCACTTACGTGTCCATGCTAAAATTAGGGCTAAATGAACTGCTCTCCCAATATAATATGCATTTCCGGATTTGCTTGGGTGGGAAGCCAAAGTCTATCCACCCACCCACCCACCTCCTCAGTTCATCATAGGCTGTTAAATTAGAACAGAACGAAAATGTCATCTGAACACTGGGACGGGTATGTGACGAGGTTTCAGCGTTTTGACTGGTGGTGGAACCATCTCTGAAGAACGTGGTGGCGGCAGTGAGTCAGTTCACGCAGTCTCTTGTCTCCTGTCTGTCCATGTCTGCATGGCAGTGAACGTTCATGCAAGTTAGTAAGCAGAGGGAGGACCACAGCTCAGTGGTTGAGCTTCTGCTTTGCATGCGGAAAGTCCCTGTTTCAAAACTCAGCATCTCCAGGCAGGCCTGGGAAAGTCTCCCTTCTGAAGCCCTGGGGACCACTTGCAGTCACTGTAGACAGTGCTGGGCTGGATGAGCCAATGGCCTGACTCCGTATAAGGCAGCTTCTGGTGTTCCAGTTGCCACAACTAAAACATCAACTGCAGTAAGCCCTTATTGGGAGGTATCACTTGGTGGCCTTGCAGGCATGGCCGACTGGAGGGAGTGCAATGCATGTATCAATCTGACTACTAAATGGCCAGCAGCACCCAGCATTGGCTCTAGTCCACTGCTGTTATTGGACAACACTGGATTCTGCTAGCCATGCAGCAGGATACCTGCCTGCCTAGCCAGCTTTGCTGGAGAACCTGCTGGTAGATGCTGATGGTCACTGAGCCCATTGCACAAGCTGCCAATGCTGCGTAGAATCATTTATGGCTACAATATGTGAAGCAGAAACCAAGCCCAGCAAGAGGCATAGGTTCCCGTTCCACATATTACATTTCTAATCCTCTATGCAGATGCAGAACAATATCTCCTTTTGCAAAGTATGACACAGCATAATATATCAGCGGCTGCATGTGAAATGAAAATAGGAGTTTCACTCATTATACCAATTGACTCTCTGTGTGTGTTTTCTGTCTCATCCATCAATATGACTTTCGTTTCTCTATTAAAGTTTTAATCTGTGGAACTGCAAGTTGAAGCTTTTCGATAAAATTTGAGACAGTGAAGGGACTTGATCACTAGAGACATGATCACTCCACAAATGAGATAATTATATGTGATCTTGTGGAAGAAAACATAGATTTTCAAATTTTAATCTGAAAGATTTCACATGAATCAAGCTAAGAATAAATAAATTTGAGAAGTTTTATGAAGCCAAATTAGCCCATTGAAAATCCATGTGGGTGAATATCAGCTAGATTGATTATGCTCTCCCTCCCATTTAGAAGGCATGAACTAAATTAACATTTGTGGTTCTACACAAGTGAAAATTGCTTGCTAGTCACTTCTGAGTTTCCTCTGCAATGTATAGTGAGGCCCAACAAATCTGGTCAGTGCCCTGCCTTGACTGACTATGTGCCTTCCCCCACAACCTTCCCCAAATGGTGCCCTACAGAGATTTGGGACACCAACTCCCATCTGTCTCAGGCAGCAGGGTCAATGGCCAGAGATTATGCAAATTGTTGTCCAAAGCACCTCAAGGGCACCAGTTTGGGGAAAGCCGCCATAGAACATGCCCCCAAATGCCTTGGCAAATGAGTTTATATAGAAAGAACCATAGAACTGTAGAGCTGGAAGGGGCCATGGGGGTCATCTAGTCCAACCCTCTGCAATGCATGAATATTTCACCCAACATGGGGCTTGAACCCACAATCCTGAGATTAAGAGTCTCATGCCCCACCGATGGGCAAAAGCTTGAAAACCACTTTTGTAAACTAGCAGTCTCTAAGAATAGCCTAACAATTAACAACAAAAAGGGTGCCTATGTTAGGAAATGGGGAAAGAGGTGCTGATTGTTGATTGCAATTTTCATGTATTCTGGAATCGGATCCAATCCATCTATCGCTGCTCCTTCAGGGTCATTTCTTTCAGAGGGACTTGTTTGCTGTTTCTGCACAAGCCCAGCGGAAATGGAGACAGAGGAGCAGCAATGCCTGGTGAATTGTGGCCACATCTCTCTGAGAATTCCCATTAAAATCTGTTCCCAATGCCAGACATATTTTATTTCATCTTTTACTGCATTAGTCTTCCATTGGATCCTGCGAACATCTGATTAGAGTTACCTTAAAAGTTTGGAGTTTATATTAGAGATGAGAACAAATAATAAAGAAAAGAAAAGGGAGGAGGGAGAAACCCTGATCACAACAACCTTGAACTTTGAGAAAGTTCAGATCTGGATCCAGATTTTACAGCTGGGCCCCATCCTCTTATTTAAACATCTTCCAGGGCTGAAGATTGTTGCAACAGACTACAGAAAATGTTCAGAACCACATTTTGTGTAGCTGCTCATACTTTCCTCTAATTATTCCCACCCATTATTTGCCCTTTAATCTCTAATGCAGTCATTAAGAGCAACCATCCCTAATGCCCTGCCCTTAAAGTGTTCTTCATTCCAGTGAAGGCTGCAATGAATCTCAGCTCAGAAGTGACTTGTCCATGCGACTACACTCCGCATGTGGATGATGTTGGGAACAGCCTTCACACGGATGTCTATCTTTCATGCAGCCATAATTTCAGAAGCCACCATCATGCGGCCTTAACAGATGCACAGAGAAATTTCATGGTAGGAACTCTCTGCGTGACTGGAGGAGGCCCATGTGATCATATGATCCAGAAAGAAGGCAGACGCGTTACATAGGTTACAGGGACCAACAGTTAATCATAGACTTGTAGAGTTGGAAGGGAGCACTAGTCTAACCCCCTGCAATGCATGACTCTTTTGCCCAACGTGGGGCTCAAACACAATCTTGAGATTAAGAGTCCCGTGCTCTACTGAATGAGCTATCTCAAGACGGATGGGTGTGGGTGTTTGTGGATCATCAACTTTTCCCTGGCCTTACAATGTGGGACTACATCCTACATCAGTCATGTGCAAAGCCTGTTTCAGGGGCCTAATCCGGCCCACCAATCAGTTTAACCTCTGTGGCAGTTTATTTCCTTGGGTAAAATCCTAAAAAAACCCTCAACAACTTCTTCAATCCTAAAAAAAGATCAACAACTTTGGTCGGCCCTCACGGCCCTTCACTTCATCAAATCTGGCCCTCTTTGAAAAAAGTTTGGACATCACTGTCCTACATGGACCATTGCCATCATGCTGTGAATCTCTGCCCACACACCTCTAGATAAGAATGTAAGAAGATAAGAATATTAGATCAGACCAGTGCTCCATCTACTCCAGCATCCTGTTCTCACAATGGCCACAGATGCCCTTGAAAACTCTCAGGCAGGATCTGAGTGCAACACTACTCTCTTTCCACCCCACCCAGTGGTTACCAGAAACTGGTACACAGAAGCATTGCTTGCCTCTGACCATGGCATTGGAGCATAGCCATCATGGCTAACTTGCAATAAGTCCACCAGAGAAACAGAGACATCCCCAGGGAGGCAAAAGCATAAGCACTAAACATGAAACACATAAAAATCCTTCTCAGCTGTAATCTTCCCCCCACAAACAAAGGTCCAGAAGATGGGGTGCTGCCTGCCTCCTCCAATAACTCTGTAGAAAAGCTGAAAGAGCTTGTATCAAGGTCTGTGTTTCCCACCTCTCACCTGAAATCTCTCAATACCTTGCCCTAAATACCAGTTATTACAAAACTTTAGGACAGTCCCTGCCTCATAGGGTCTTCCATTCAAAGGGTGTGCAGTTAATCAACCCAGCTATTAGGATCATTGTCTTTCATGTTCCAAGTGCTCTATGGCAGGGACGTCCAACTCCCAAGGGACTGCGATCTACTCCCGGGGGGGAAGTGATCTACCCATGGGGAGGGAGTTCAGAGTGGTTGAGCTTTTTTTTTAGGAGGCCAGACCAAAGTTATTCACCTTTTATTAAACAGTAAGTATGCAGAATTAAAATAAATCACTCACCAGCAACACAAGTGCTAACACACAAATGCAGCACTACAACAGACAACAGAGGAACGCACACTAAACGCGTTGCAGGGAAAGACCAAGGGAGGAGGGGGGAGATATGATTCTAAACAATGCAAATGATAATGATCCCGCGATCGACCACAATCATACGGGGATTGACCGGTCGATCACGGTCGACTGGTTTGACATCCCTGCTCTATGGGGCTGACATAGGGGGAACTGGTATTAAATCTGAAATAGGAGTCCTACAAAATAAATTTATGAGGCAGATTTTGGGGCTTCCCTGCAGGACACTGGCAGCCCACCACAGAACTGAGTTGGGCCTCCCCTTGCTAGCAGCCAGAACTGATCAAGCCTATCTGGGATACTGATGCAAGCTAAATGCCTTCCAGGATCATACTCTTACTAAGCTCTGCTGGTTAGAGCAACTAAGGACAGGGGGCTGGGCACAAAAGTGCCAAGATAAGCTATGGGCTTATAATCTTCAAATGGATAACTACTTAGCCCACGTGACCTTAGAAATTGGATTTTTGATCAGGATACCAACCAAGACAGAGCATCCATCATTTCCGCCCCTTAACTCTACTTGGTACCCCCAAATTAAGACCAATCACTCAAGGTCCCGTTACCTTGAGACTCTGACCTTCCCACAACTTTGTAGAACTAAGATTCAAACAGATGCCCTCAGCATATTTAGAGGGGAGATATCGGGGAATTCTCCATATGGATCACAAATGTATATATGGGTGCAATCAGGTAGAGTACATTACACACTATGTACTGATTTGCCTCCTGTATACAATGCCCAGAGGAAAATTTATATCACCAATTCTTAATTGGCTTCCGGGTCGATTTGCACAAGAAGTGACAGTTGAACTCCTAGCAGATAAACATCTATTCATCACCCACCAGGTAGCCAAATTTGCGCTGGCAGCCAAGCAGTTCCAGCTATGTGAATGCACTACAACCTTAAATTTTAATGTTGTAAATTTCTTTTATGTTGTAAACTGCTACAGGTTATTCTGTATGATTTTAGGTGAAAGTTTTCCTTTTATTCTGTGTCGTCCATTGTAAAGGCCTTTGGGTATATGCAAAAAAAATTGACTCACCCTGCCTCATGCATTCCACACAAGACTTTCCCTAAAGCCATCTTATCCCCACCTTGCCAGCAGAACTACATAAGAAAGTGCCCAGGTACACAGCCACAGGTTGGAAGGAACTGAGTCATGTTTGCAGACCTCCCTTGCATCAGGTTTGACAAACAAAATACATCTGGGAGGACAGAGACTAAATTGTTTGAAGACGTCAGCGTCCAGTTCTTACACTGTAAGACTGGGGTCACCTGAAGCAGACTGCATCTAACTGAATGTTTCTGATAAGGTCCCATGCTAAGTGTAGCCTTTCTTTATTTCAAGTTCTATTTTCAAAAACACAGTTCAAAGTATACAGCAGAGAGGGGACCTTCCTCTCATGTCTTTCAAATGTGGGTGCCAATGCTTGGCCTTCTAAGACAGCGGGACAGTGTCTGGAGCGATGACTTAACGCTGTTCCTCATTTTGCAGGCTTGTACAACCGGACCTCGCAGTGGAAACAAAATCGTCCTTTCTCTGTGACCGTGCACAGTGCTCTTCAACAGGGGCTGCATGCTCATTTAAGGAAAGAGCCGGTTGGCTTCATCGACTGAGTGGAAAATCATCTCCCTACCCCACTTCTGTGCAAAAGGGAGCAGTAGGAGAAAAGTTTAAATCAAAGGGAAATTCCTCTGGTACCATGTTCACAATGTTTATCCCAGTGGGATATGATACAGTATGTGAAATGGCTGTGTTTCACAACAATTATGAAAGAGAAAAAACATGTGGAATAAATATAACACATAACAAAGAACAGCGGTATAAGTTCAAGTCTGTCACAACTAATAATGTATTTACTGTGGAGGCTTCAATGAGTTAATAGGTTAGATGGGCTTGGCTTTGCCGTCATCTGTAGTTTTGCTCCATCGTCTCTTCTGGGGTGCTTCTGTTGCAGGTAATTACCTCACTTGTATATAAAGGCCTGGCGGTGCTGGTGGGGTTTCTGTGACGTTTGCTTGTTAGGGGTGTTATTATGGGGCAGGGAAAGAGAAAGACATGATAGTTGGTACACAGGTTGTAGGTTGGGGCAGGGGGGGAAGGGGATTTATGATCAACATTTTGCTGAGAATGTGGGGAGGAGTTATTAGCCTCTGTGCAATAAAGTATATTCACAGGCATCGAAAATGGCATCTGTCTTGTTTAGGAATGGAGGCAATTGTGCTGTGTGACACAACGAACCTCCTTAAGACGTTATGTATCATTGCACCCTTTAAAAATGCAGTACACTTTTCATTGATCTTTCCATTTCGTTTTGATTTAAAATGCAGATCTTTCCCGCCGTCAAAATCTTAGCATTTATTTTTTTATGTGTAAATGTGGAGGGAGGAGGGGAAGAAAATCCATTTCAGACACATGCAGCCTCCATAAATTACTTTTTGTGGTTGAAACAGTATTCGCTTATGTCATGGGTTGAACATCCCCCTTTATTAGAATGCTATTTATTGCCACCAGCTGCAGTGCTTAGCTAAGAAAGTTCTTGACACCAGTGATTGCTTTCAGCACCAATGCTTCCGGCTGCTAACAGGGGCTTCTATTTCCAAATGCAGTCACCCCTTGTAAGCTCTTCCTTCTGGCGCACAGATACCGCCTGTCATTGTTACCGGGTGGCGTAGGTGGGGGATGGGACTGAACCCAGGGATGCTATGTGATCACTTGGGCTGCAAATCTCCCAAGCCTTTGAGATTTCTCGCCTAGTGTTGCTGCCACAAAAGCCTCCAAATGAGTACAGGAATGCGTGAGATCCTATCAGTTATGGGTTCGTTTTCTTTCCTCTAAAATGAAGTTACGATTTCAGCTCATGAGCAAAGGGCAATTCACACAAGGCGCAAACTGCACGGGGGAAGCACCCAATTTCAGCTGGAGAGGCGCTCGCTGGCCTCTATTGCTTTTCCAAGCCAGGGGTAGCTAGACAAAAGTAATTACTCTTCTTCTGTAAAAGGCTGTCATTACTCTTGCATGAATAGTTTAGCTCTGCTATTTCCTTGCCTGCCTTTCTCCATCCCATTCAGGGAAACCAAGCAGGCTCAAAGCAAAAGAAGCCAAGGTGGGGAGGGGAGGGCGGATCTGCACATTTTCTAGTGGGCACTTAGCTGAACGTCTCCAGGTAACTCTCCAAAACTGCTTGCATGTGCCTCTGTAGATATATCCTATTATTTTGTTAATATAATTGGTCACATATATCGGGCCCACTGGTTTGAGAACTTCTCTTTCTCTATCCCCAGTTATGGCCACAACACGTAATTGGGCTCAAGTCGTCAGAAGTGCCAATCGGATGCAGAAGGAAACTTGGACGCCATTAATACAGAATTGCAACCAATGCTCTGATGCCTTAGCAAAAACATTTTGAGCAGGCTGAACATGAATGTTCTGCATTCTGTAGTTAGCAACGTCACATTTGGTTGAAAGTTCCCATTGCAGTCTTCAGAAACACAAGCCACCCAAAAAGGTTTGAAAAATCATATGCAATGTGCACTGACTTCAACAAAACCTGATCACATGCAAGTTTGATAGATAATCCTGGTTTAAATTACACTGATTGTCTGCTTCTCTCCTACTCTCTCTGGATTCGTCACTCTTTCATTGCCCAGTCCCTTAGTTACCACACTGCAAAGGGAACCTATTTTGTTCTATGGGTCAAATCTGGCCCCACCCTCATGGGCCAACATTGGCAGGTGGTTGAGGCAACCCATTTGTCAATCACATGGCATCAGATGACCACCTGTAGAGACCTGCCATGCACAGCCCAATTGGGCAGAACTGAACCCCACCATCCTCATCTGAGGCCTACTGTAAGCTAAGGCTTCCTGTAACTAAGTACATATCACTGAAATAACCACGTATTTCCCCCTTGCCTAGCCATGCCTCCATTTCTGCCTTCCCCTACTGTTTTCCTGTGTCTGTTTTAGATTGGAAGCCCCTGAGGAACATACAAAACTGTCTTATGCTGAGTCAATCCATTGGTCCATCTAACTCAATATTCTCTACACTAAATGGCAGCAACCATGGATAGCAACTTGAATAAAATATGGGGGGGGGGTAGGTAAGCCCTGCCCTGCATAATCGATCACATGACACAGTGCACATACCCTGTTTGAATGTCCATCAACAGGGGAAGGGTATCCCTCAAATATTTTATTGGGGGGGACCGAAGACCGCTTGGCCACTAGGAGTTGGTTTCTATTGCAGCCGCTCTCTAGGAATTTAGACAAGGACATTCCCAGCCTTGCCTGGAGGTGTTGGGGATTGAATCTAGGAACTTCTGCAAGCAAGATGGATTCTCTTCTAGTGAGCTATGAATCCTTCCTTGGGGCAGGAACTTCGTAAAACATCGTGCTTATGATTAGCCATGTGTGATGTACATAGATGGTGCAAGCATCATTGGAAGAGGAGGAGGAGGAGGAAGAATTCCTTCCACACTAAAGTGATTAGGGGTTTTGTTGCTATTGTGAAGCAGTTGGGAGTCAGAAATCCTTGCTGATCTACTGTAAATTGGCCACAGATCCACCAGTAGTGGGAATGAAACATAGCATTTATTCAGAATTACTTGAACATCTGGAGAAAGGCCTGAGAAAAGGTGTTGTTTGGGGTTTATGTCATGGGTGAGTTTAAAAATTAAACTGAAATAAAGGTCCTTGGTTCTTTTTCAGAGGCTAGAAATCTGTTGAGCTGCTTTTTTAAAAAAAAACTATTTCAGAAGAACTGCAGAATTTAAAGCAGGGCAAAGATTAACATACACATTTACACAAGGGGCTCTTAGGATCTCAGTGAAGCTATTCTTAAGACAGATTCCTCTTCAGGGTTCCAGTTCCCAGTACTTAAGGGGCATTATATTGCAATATAAATGTTACATTATATCTTTCTTGTGCCATGCTATCATAAATATCTGTCTGGCTTGAATGAAAATGAAATTAATTGAACTGCAGCTTTCTTCCAACATACTGGAAGAAACTGCATTTGCCCATCACTAGACTTGCCCATCAGTCACCCACAGGTTACCCCACATCATCCCTCTACAGTGTGCCAGAAGAGGCAGAGCAGCAGTGAAAATGTGCTTTCCAAAGTGCCTGTGAGACAAGCAGACCCAGACTCAAGTGAGACGATTCAAATGTTGGAAGTTAAGTCAAAAAAATAAGCCTCAGAGTTTCAAGCCTTCCTGCCCTTGGGAGGCAAATTTATTCCAGGCCCCAGGTTTTAATCTTTGTTGCCTTTCACATACATTCAGAGGTTCTTCCCCAAAGTGGATTGCACTGAGGGAGTAAATGTAACCCACCTGCTTTTTCTACAGCTATGGAAGCCTCAGAGACCTGGAGGCTCTCAACACGATCAAGATTGGCCCAATAGATTTTGCTGCCTATAGTGAGGGACAAGATGGTAGCTTCTCCACATTCCAAGCACAGAAGCCAAAAGGATTGTTGTTGTTGTTTAGTCGTTTAGTCGTGTCCGACTCTTCGTGACCCCATGGACCAGAGCACACCAGGCACTCCTGTCTTCCACTGCCTCCCACAGTTTGGTCAAACTCATGCTGGTAGCTTCAAGAACACCGTCCAACCATCTCGTCCTCTGTCATCCCCTTCTCCTTGTGCCCTCCATCTTTCCCAACATCAGGGTCTTTTCCAGGGAGTCTTCTCCTCTCATGAGGTGGCCAAAGTATTGGAGCCTCAGCTTCAGGATCTGTCCTTCCAGTGAGCACTCAGGGCTGATTTCCTTCAGAATGGATAGGTTTGATCTTCTTGCAGTCCATGGGACTCTCAAGAGTCTCCTGCAGCACCATAATTCAAAAGCATCAATTCTTCGGCCATCAGCCTTCTTTATGGTCCAGGATTGTTAGCTTAGTCTTAATTCAGCATTGGTGGTAGGATAGTGCCCTCCACAACACCTGTCACAGCAGGCCAATTTATGGGGGGCAAAGAAAGCACTGTCCGTCAGCAGAGGGGAACCCAGGAAGTGGCTTCATACTGAGTCAGACCATTGGTCCATCTAACTCAGTATTGTCTACACTGAGTGGCAGCCGCTCTCCGGGGTTTCAGGCAAGAGTATCTGCCATCCCGATCTGCAAATGACGGGGATTGAAATTGGGGTCTTCTGTGTGTCAGGCAGATGCTCCACCACTGAGCCAGGGGCCTTCAGAGGAACAGCCAGGGGCTGCTGTCACTGTCCCCCAGCATCTGCTGCCTGAAGCAGGGGCCTCGCTTTGTCTAATGGCAGGGCCGGCCCTGCATACACTTTCAAGGGGATGGATTTCTTCTAAGCTTTTGTTAGGTGCAAAAGAATCATAAGCGAAAAAAGCAAAACAGGCGTAGCTGCTGCTATAAACTATAGCGGGGTAGCTGATCTGCATAATGCAAGTTTAACATTACACAATGCGAAAAATGTTCTAGGTTAGATTTATTGTTTGTGTGTAGTATATGTTGATACATGGGCTTTAGCAGGGCCAAAGTGCCTTAAGTACAGCTACCAATACACGCTTTTTAGCCAGTTGGCGTTCCACGCCCAAATCTCAGCCTCCCTTCTGCAAACAAGAGCTGGAAGGCAGGTGTCAGTACATTCTTCATTAATATTTGCAAACTGTCCAGAGTATAAAATGGATATATGCCTTGATAAGATTGCTGGCTAGGGATCAGACTTCTAGACAGCGTAATCACTTACAATAGCAGGTAATCTGAAAGATCATTTGGAACCTTTTAGTGTAGCTTGCACCAGGTGACATTAGTTTACAACAGGCAACATTGAAATACACCGTAAGGAAGAGACACAGCCCAACGGTTTGCATTGTGAACTAATAACACCAACCTTGACTGTAACCTTTTCTTTCAGGGAGGTGGGGGGAGACTACTTAAAACCAGATCCCAAGGTCTACTGTTTACCAGTTTGTGAGCCTTCCACGCAATGGAATAATATCACTTCTTCGACTCTAAGACTTGAGAGTAGTATTTCAAACAATCATTCCAAGGCCAAGGTTCTTGTTTTATACTTGCTTGGAAGAGAAACTTCCTGAATGACCCTGTAAAAGTCTCCTTCTTCTGGTGGCATGGCCTCCAACGTTCAGCTACGCTTACGAGAGGCCGACTCTTATTTGGTTTGTCTTATTTGGCAATCAAGTCTTTGGCGTTCAATGAAGGCATATGTTTTGAACTCAAATGACTTCACTTCATATTAAAGTAAAGAATGTTTTGAAGTGTGCCCCTTTGCTAATCATAAGCAACAGATCTCTCCCTAATGGAATCCACATCTTTAGCATGCGAACTCTCTCCTTGCAAACAGAAAAAAATCTCCAATGGCTGTAGCATATGATTTCAAAATATCCAGCTCCTTTGCTTCTGCTTCTGTTGTAATATTCACTATGCCTTAGCCTTTTCTTTACTTTTTGACTGCCCAAACAATTCCCACTATTTTTTCTCATTGCTGCCATGACAAAATGCTATGAGAAAAGAGCTGGTCCTCTGCCAAAAACCTACTCCAGAGTTCAATATATGTTTCTTTCTTCAAGAGTCAATTGTTTTCCCTCTCTCCCAGGGGCTACTAGCTACCTTATTACCAGAAAGAATGACCCCATGACAGCACAATTGAGATCCAGAAACTCAACAAAATTGTAACCCCCTCCAGTGGCATCGGAATTCTAATCAAGAGCAGAGAGCCTGAAAGACAAATGTACTTGTGTATATAGCCACCATTTCAAGAGTGCGACTTCCTTACGTGCAAAGGAACCTATTTCATTTCCTTTTTCTTTGGAGTTTTTATTGCCCTTTTCCACGTAACCTTTACATTGCGAACGTCCTTAATGTGGAGGCCCTTTTGCATTTGGGAATTATTCCTACTCTGTTTACACAGTTTGCTGCCTTTTTACTACATGCCATCCATTTTCTGAAAGGCACAACTAGACATAGGAGGCCTCCTAGTTATTACCAACTTCTTCCTTTCTCAGTTTAACGCATTGGTGGAGCAACTGCTACGTTTATTCCTTACCCCAGATGAAATCCAGGTGTCAGAAGGAATAGAGCAGTTATGTTAGATAGGCTGCAAGTGGAAAAGGTATTCTAATGTGCTTGTTGGAGGGAGTGTATTGTTCTGTGACATGAGCTGGATGGTTTACTGTTGCCTTAAAGGTAAAGGTAAAGGGACCCCTGACCATTAGGTCCAGTCGTGACCGACTCTGGGGTTGCGGCACTCATCTCGCTTTATTGGCCGAGGGAGCCGGTGTACAGCTTCCGGGTCATGTGGCCAGCATGACTAAGCCACTTCTGGCGAACCAGAGCAGCGCACGGAAATGCTGTTTACCTTCCCACCAGAGCGCTACCTATTTATCTGCTTGCACTTTGAGGTGCTTTCAAACTGCTAGGTTGGCAGGAGCAGGGACCGAGCAACAGGAGCTCACCCCATCGTAGGGATTTGAACCACCAACCTTCTGATCGGCAAATCCTGGGCTCTGTGGTTTAACCCACAGCGCCACCTGTGTTCCCTGTTGCCTTATGGCCCTATAATCAATATCCTCCATACCCTGGCCCAGTTCACACCAACCCGTGGCTAAGCATTAACAAGCAAGCAGGGGGTCGCTCCACTCCTCCCCAGTCCTGCTGCTTCTCTGCTACCTGGAGCAGGAGTGCCAACTTTGCCCCCCCCAACTGTAGGTGCCCGGGGCCATAGGTGCCATGCAGCATGCGTGGCCCTGGCATCAAAAATTGTGGGTGACTGGCTCCTTCATGGAGAATTTTGTGGGTGCTCGGGCACCCAGGGCCCCAGGAAGTTGGCACCTATGACCTGGAGCGAAGCCATGGCTTGGTGTTGCCTCCAGACCTCAGCTCATGATTTGCCTTCCACACACAAACCATGAGCAGTAAGTGAAAAACAGCTTATGGCTTGTGAGACAAACCATTAGTCTGGGTTTGAATATAATGTTAAGCCAAACCATGTCTTAGCTTTGAGTAGCATGATACCAGCAGGACTGAGGGAGAAGTGTAGCAGCTGAGATCCCCCCCCCCCCCGTCTGATTATTTGCTTACACTTACATTATCACACTTAAAGGTAAAGGTAAAGGGACCCCTGACCATTCAGTCCAGTCATGGCCAACTCTGGGGTTGCGGCGCTCATCTCGCTTTACTAGCCAAGGGAGCCGGCGTACAGCTTCCGGGTCATGTGGCCAGCATGACTAAGCCGCTTCTGGCAAACCAAAGCAGCGCACGGAAACGCTTAAGCATGGTTTAGTTTAGCGTCATGTGCAAACTGGGCCACTGACTCATGCCATTTCAGAATCCGGGGACTACATTATTACTTTCACACATTTTTGCCATCGCCTGGGTAAATAAATAAATATTTTCTGGGTAAATAAATAAAGCAAACTGGCCAGCTTTCATGTATCACCAGCACCGTCAAAGTCAAATGAGCCCACTGAATCAGTTCTCATTCAGGATTGCTTCCAATGTGGCATTTTCCTGTTCATATTTTGAGAACATTACAATTCCCTGCGGATGTGTATGCACTGATGCTGACACATACTTTTTGAAAATCCCCTGAGTCTTTTTCTACAGTCTATGCATCTCAAACTGGCAAGTTACTTTGCTATTGAGACTCATGTTGAACTTCTCTCAAGACCATGTTTAATATGGATGTCTGGGTGGGGGTGGGAATTGCTTGTGTTAACTCATAATTGGAAAATGGTCATGTGAATCAGACCTCAGAAGAGAAAACGGCAAAAGAGATGTCATCTTTCTCTCTCAATGTATCACCCTAAAAATCTCAACATTGTTTTTTACAATAACTCCTTATGGATGTGGAAGTCACTTGATATTCCCTGATGAACCTCTGGAGGAAAGTAATCAAAACTTTGGACTGTTACAATTCATGGAGTCATTCATCAGCAGAGCACATGTTTCCCCTGTTCACACAAAGCCTGTATATGTTTATCTAAAGATAAGAAATAAGCTTGGGAGTTACCGAGTGTCTGAAAAAGATAAATAGGGGGGATTAGAATCCGTGCATCTTCATGAATAGGCTACAAGGTTGCCACAAAAGTCTCTTATTAGAGAAAACATTCTGTTTTGGAGTGTAACATTATGTACATATAACTAAACTGTGATCACCATCTCCTCTCACGGAATATTATTGTTCTACTGTTGTTGTCACAGGCCAATCGCATTATTTATGTGATCATTATGCTAACAACCTTTCCCCACCCCACCCCCAGCAATAGAGTAAGAATAGGAAAAATAACAGACAAATTCTACAATGAGATAGTTACAAAATATGTGAATGAATTGAATTAACAGGACCCCACCCCCTGCTCCTCCCAAAACTGCAACCTGTGCATCAGAATCTAACCTCATGAAAATTTTGTGCAGGGCTATGTTTGAACCACTGTCTTGCCCCACAAATTCATAACAGAGAAGCTATCACAGTACGGCTGGACCCAAAAGAAATATTGTCAGGAAACAAGGAAATTAAAAGGAAAAATAAAATCTCCAGATGTTCTTACGTGAGTATTTGTGAGTAGAGAGTAGAGAGGGCCTCAGAAACGCATGACAAAAAGCTCAGATGCAACGCCATGTTCAACAGGAACTGTTCTATTTGAAATATTAATTATTTTCTATATTTCATGGAGAAAAAACACCACGTGAGCTGTTATCATTGCATGATACACTCCAAAGTTCTGCTTAGGTTCTGGCTTATTCTCCCTTTTTCTCTGCCTCTAGGCTCCCACAGAAAAACAAAATGTAAGTAAAATTTAAAGAGACAACATTCAGAAAATCACTATTTTAAAACAAAGCTTCTGAAAAATTCTAATTAATATGGTACCTAATAGGCTTGCTTTGAAATAATGTGATGACTACTTTTCTAAATCTCATTGGAAAGATCCAGCAATTGTATACCCATTAATGAGGGTATATATCACAAAAATGATTTTACAAGTAAATAATGCTATACTGGAATTGACTTAAATTGTCTGATCCCATTGGATTTTCTCCTTCAGATAATTTCTGGTGAAGCTGGAGAATCAAATTGAACATAATTTGGTAATGAAAGTAGTCGATAATTGAGCTAAGTAGCTTGAACTTGTCAGTCACCTGTGACCTTCTTCTAGTTACACTTCATTTAAACTTTACCAAGTCAAAGGAGGCTGAGAGAGGAGAGTTGCAGAGCAGCCCTCCGCCCATATTGTTCCTCTGCCTGGGCTCCATAAGTCTATCTGATTTGTATTAAATATGGAGATAACTAAGTAAACAGATTCTGATCCTTACACGACACAAAGGCTGCAAGCCTTGAGCAGCTGGCTTGGTTGAGTGCTTGTGGCTGGAACAACCTCAGAAGGACTCTCTGGATACAAATTAGTGTATTTGCAGAACATGGCTTTAAACGCATATATTAAATGAAGAATTTGTTTCTCACTTTCTTGTTTTGTGTGCCATCATTTTCTGCTTTTATGATGGCTGGCTACAATAACTGGAAGTGACCTCTCTGGACTTCAGAATGTGCCTTATGAAGGAGCTTTGCTTTCAGTGAGATTCACTAGCCAATGTGCTTGCCGATTAAAGTCCATGCCAGGTGGAAGGGAAGGCATGGAGCAAAAATGAAGGCTGGGTTAACTGAATTTACTGTAACTTGGACAATCTCTGCCTTTGAAGCATGTCCATGGAACTTATGGCCTGCTGAGCCAAACAGAGCCCATCTATGGGAACCCCTCAAGGAATTAATAAGCCTCCCAATTATGCAGGAACTGCATAAACAGGATGAGTTCCCACGCACCTGGTAGGGCCCAGTACATAACTGGCGGGTTGTATTCTGTTTGATGGGTCACAAGCTGTACATCTCTGTTGTAAAGAACACCGCAGGAAATTCACAGTAGCAATGCAACCAACTATATACACACAGTATGTTGTCTCAGTGGCTACTTGCCAAAAAAGAAGCATCAGGGAGAACCTACCACCCAAAATAATAATAAATAAGACCACGAGAAAAGGGAATTTGAATAATTTATTAGAAAATTAAAGTTGAGGAATTTATTTCAATACAAACACCATCCCGGGTAAGAATAGAGCATCCTGACAGAGCTGCCTAAATGGTTAGTTCCTTGTCAGTTTTAGTGTGTTCAAGAGTGGTAGGTATGTACAAATGCAAGTTTGAGATGAAAATAGAGAGGGGTCCAGGAGGACAATGGAAGAGAGGATACACAAATGTAATGTCTTACACAAAGCCAGTGTAGTGTAATGGGTAGAGTGTCAGACTAGGACCTTTGAATCCAGGGTTTGAATCCCCACTTGATCACAAACTCACTGGTGACCTTGGGCCAGTTACTGCCTCTCGGCCTAACCTACCTCACAGGGTTGTTGTGGGTCCTAAATGAGGAGGGGGAGAACTATGTATGCCACCTTGTTCTTGGAGGAAAATGTGGGGTATGAATGCAGTTAGCAGCAGCAACAACAACAACAACTTCAGAGATTTAGAATCAGTGGGATGAGGTTTGTGTGCAGAGGCTAAATCTTATCATTTGGAATGAAATGGACCACACCAACACCACACACTTCTTCCATCCCAAATCTTGCTATTTTTCCTATGTCATGGATAGGTCAGATCCCGAAATCAATCCTTTCAAACACAATATCACATATCTAGGATGCATTTATATTTCAAAGAACCACACAAAATAGACCTACTTCATGAATTAGATCCGACTTTAAAGTTTCCAGTGGTGTAGAGTTATGCATCTATTTCATTCCATAAGGATGGCAAATGGTTAACAATTACATCAGACCTCCAGGCAGAAATGCTACAGCCGCATTGCCAAAGTTTACCTCCTACACTTCTCAGAAGGAATTTATCAGTTGGGCATTTGTTTGGATTATAAAAGAATTACAGTCTAGCATCTCATGTTCATGATCAAGTCAAGAATTATGCAATATTTTTGGACAGAAAGAGATATGCTGATAATATCAATTGCTAAAGGCTTATGAAGGAAGCAAACCAAAGAGAATGAGATCCTAAGAAACAGGCAGGACAAGGTGAGTAACTGAATAATCTATAGTCGGTGTCCAATCCATTTATTTATTTTTTCAGATTAGAGGAATTGTGCCACATCCCTCTTACTACATCTCTTTTCAACTTTTTATCATTCTTTAATCAACTGAAAGTTGTATTGTAGAGAGAATACAATTGCAACTGAATGTTAAAACAACCTCAGATCAGACAGTAAGCTACTAGGCTTGCAATCCTACATAGATTCTTACCTGAGAGTAAGTACCATTGAATTCAGTGAGGCTTACCTCTGCGTAGACATGCTCATGCTATTAGCTTACATTCCTCTATCTAGTTGCCTGAGGGTAGGCTTTACCCCTGCGTAGACATGTATAGGACTGCCCTTTTAATTTTCCAAAACAAAGCAGGTTGTGTTTTTTTTGTTTTTTAATTGTCAGGCACTTTCACAGATACTTGTCCAAGAAGAAGGTATCCTATTTCCACAACATTTCTGTATGGGGCCATGTGGCAGCAGTCCTTTAAAATCTGCACCATCTGCCCATCTGTCACTCAACCCAATTCAAGGTGCTAGCTTTGACATGCTTGTGAGGCCCACTTGCTGAAGCCAATTGCTGAATAAGGTCAGGTGATCTACACCCCCTCTGGGGGGTCTTTTTGGCAATGGCACCCAACTTGTGGAACAGCCTCCTTGCTAAGGCTTGTCCTGCACCAACATTATCCATCTTTCAGTACCAGCTGAAGACCTTTCCTTTCTACCAGGCATTATAAATTTGGTGCCTATATGACCTGCGCTGTGACAGATGAGAAGTATATTAGATTTTCGCTCTTTTAATTGTTCTCTTATTTCCAGTTTTATGGTATTTTGAATTGTTGCTATGTGCTCTGAGATTATCCTTGATGAAGGGTGGTGTATAAATTATATATATATAAGTAAAAGTAAATAAATGCACAAGTTTTATTGAAATGATGCAGGTTATGATATACTGTTCCTCTGTGGGTATCAATGTAACAGTTTTATTTAGTGACTTTTAGGTAGGGGTTGTGTCAAGGAACAATTATATATAATATCCGTTTGGCAAGAACAGATTCACCTGCTGCAGGGATGGATTCTCACGCCAGCAATACTGATTTCTCATTTGTTTATTTGTTTCAAGATCCTACCACACAGAAGCCAAGTATTTTAGCTGGTATATTTGAAATGCCAGAGTGTGGTCGGTTGGACTTTTTCATATATCGTTGACTTACGTGTCTTGCTGATATTTACAATGGCGGGGGCAGGATTGTAAGGAATTCTGATCCTCTGAACTAACTTGCAATCCCCTATTTGAGCAATCAGGATTCAAAGAGTACACAGAACATTTTGGCCAGGGCGTACTCCTACCATATAGGATATTAAGAAGGCTTACCCTGGAATTTGCAACTTGTCTAAGCTGCAACTCGTCTGGAGCTAACAGTGTTCTGTTTTCTCTCATTCATGCCTGGAATGGGAAATCTGTTGCCCTGCAGAGATTGTGAGACTCCCACCTCCCATCAGGTCCAGACAGTACAGCTAATAGTTAGGGATGATGGAAGCTGGAGTCCAGCATTTGGGGAGTCATGGGTTCCTCATCCTGATGTATGCCATATTGTTACCCTTTGGTGCATAGATGCAATGTACATAAACATATATTTGTTCTTATTGCTTCAATACTTTGGTCACCTTATGAGAAGAGAAGACTCCCTGGAAAAGACCCTGATGTTGGAGGGCACAAAGAGAAGGGGACAACAGAGGACGAGATGGTTGGATAGTGTTCTTGAAGCTACCAGCATGAGTTTGACCAAACTGCAGGAGGCAGTGGAAGACAGGAGTGCCTGGCGTGCTCTGGTCCATGGGGTCACGAAGAGTCGGACACGACTAAATGACTAAACAACAACAACATTCCTATTGCAGCTGCGGAGTTGCATTGTGGCTTCTGTAGTTAGTACCAACACATAGAAAGGTCAGGACGTTATCTGGGGATCTTGAGTGTCTAAGTCTAAAGGCTATGCAGCTAAACTCTGGACTTAATGCAATCTCTACAACTGCCATCCTAACCCCACTTGCTGGGAACAAGGAGCACTGAAGTCAGTAGGGCTTACTTCTGAGTTGACATGGTTAGGACTGGAGCTTATATCAGCCTCTCTCTCCTTTGTTTCAGCATGGAATCACCAAGAAGGGCAGAGTGAGGAATCTGCAGGCTGGCAGAAGTGAGCAATGATTCTGTACTGGGAGAAGGGCAGAACTTTAAACCAAGGGTGAGAGATGCCCACCTACAGAAACTGACTCCACTGTGGATTTAGTAAGATCTCTTCCTCCATCCTAATCATTCCTAAGGGTACTGGCCACAATCCAATTCACTTTTATGCACATCACACAGTGAAATTCTATGCAACGTTATTAAGGTGGTTTTTCCAATGGTTGTGTTCTGCTATTAGAAGACATGCAAAAGTTGCCAACAGGAGAGAGAAGAAAGTGTGTGCGTGTGTGCGCGCACGCAATAGCACAACCTGCTTCTTTGCCTTAAAAGATGTGTGATATACCTAAATGGGCACTAATCCTTAGTTCCCATGCCCTACTGAACTAAGCCTAGGCATGCAAAACTAAAATAATCACGCATCCTTCCCCTGTTTATTTTTGTCTCCACTTCCTTTACTTCTTCTGTTGTTTCCTCTGAGTGAGACAATTTTTGGCAAGGCAAATTGCAGGTGTGTTAAGGGGGTGGGTGGAAGCCCCTCCCTTGCCCTGCTAAGGTCACAATCAGGATTTGGGTGGGTGGGAGAGAGAGAGACCCCTCTCAGTAAGGGATGAACTCTGGTCCAGTAAGACCTGGACTCTGAAGATCCTAAAAGCATCACTCAAAAGTCAGACCTATTGGTTTAAATTTTGGGCTGACCAGCTTCCGTGTAGTTATTAACCTTCAGCCTTCCAGATGTTGTTGGACTGCAACTCTCATCCTCCCTGACCATTGGCCCTGCCGGCTGGGGCTGATGGGACTTGCAGTTCCACAACCTCTGGAGGGCCATAGATCCCCCATTCCTGCTGTAGCCAATGCCACTGAAAGTAATCATTGGATCCCATCATCATCATCATTTATTATTTCTACCCTGCCCATCTGGCTGGGTTTCCCCAGCCACTCTGGGCAGCTCCCAACTGAATATTAAAAATAGAATAAAACATTAAAAACTTCCCTAAATAGGGCTGCCTTCAAATGTCTAGAAGATAGTCAGAAGTCAGATAGTTGTTTATTTCCTTGACATTTGATGGGAGGGCGTTCCACAGGGTGAGCGCCACAACCGAGAAGGCCATCTGCCTGGTTCCCTGTAACCTCACTTCTTGCAGTGAGGGTACCGCCAGAAGGCCCTCAGAGCTGGACCTCAGTGTCCAGGTTGAGCGATGCAGGTGGAGACGCTCCTTCAGGTATACTGGGCCGAGGCTGTTTAGGGCTTTAGAGGTCAGCACCAACACTTTGAATTGTGCTCGGAAATGTCCTGGGAGCCAATGTAGGTCTTTCAAGACCAGTGTTATGTGGTCTCGGCGGCTATTCCCAGTCACCAGTCTAGCTGCCACATTCTGGATTAGTTGTAGTTTCCGGGTCGCTTTCAAAGGTAGCCCCACGTAGAGCACATTGCAGTATTCCATGCAGGAGATAACCAGAGCATGCACCACTCTGGCGAGACCATCCGCGGGCAGATAGGGTCGCAGCCTGTGTACCAGATGGAGCTGATAGACAGCTGCCCTGGACACAGAAATGACCTGTGCCTCCATGGGCAGCTGTGAGTCCAAAATTACTCCCAGGCTGCACACCTGGTCCTTTAGGGGCACAATTACCCTATTCAGGACCAGGAAGTCATCCACACCAGCCTGCCCCATCCCCCAAAAACAGTACTTCTGTCTTGTCAGGATTCAACCTCAATGATCTCTGAGTCAGTTTCAGCCCCAAAGACTTCTTATTGGCTTCATCTGTCTACAATGGGAAAGGATTCAAGAGACCAGGACAGACGACCTGCTCCTGCCCTGTTGAAGGAAGCAGCTTCCTGGCCGGTTTTATGAAACCAGCTGAACGGATCGCGGTTCCTCATTGGCTCCTCTTGCAGATGCAGCAATGCAAGAAGGCGACTAGGCGGCTGAAAATACGAGGCGGGTTTTAGACCTGCGATCCGTGGCTGGTGAGAAAGTCTCTCCTGCAAAAGGTGCGCTTTTTGCCCCTTCAGGTGAACACTGAGCACAACACCAGGCGGCTCCGAAATCTCGTCTCTCACCCACCCCCACAAAAATATACTGTCCGATCTCAGTCATTCCTGCAGCATTTTTATATCACCCAACGTGCTTTATACATTTTCATAATATTCCCATTCTAAAGAAGCACAACTGAGGCCAAGCACAACGCGCCGGGCCCCTTTGCAGCTCAGTCCTAACCCATCTTGCTAAGGCGGCTAAAGTTTTGACACACACATAGCCAACTTGTTCCAGAAAGCATTTTAAGACTGTGTTTGGTTTTATGATACATTTTAATGTAATGTTTTCTGTGGATTAGTTTTATGCACACTGCCTAGAAGAGCAAATGAGTAAGCTGTATATACGGTAAATGTATTTAAAGAATGAATGAATGAATGAATAAGTACAGTCCAAACGATTTCACTGGCACTCCAAGAAAGCTTCCCTTTGCTTCAGCCCTTTGTATGCGCACTTACGCGGGAGTAAAGCCCAAGTGGACCTCAATGAGACTTAGTAAACATGCGGCTTAGAGGGCGATTCCGGCCTGGCCCAAAGGGATTTGAACGTATGTTCAAATTCAGCGTCCTGGTCTGGCCTCTGGAACAAAAGTTGGACTTGAACCGGGCGGGGAGCGTTGGCTACAGTGTGTATCAATATTTAGGGGTCGCTTTTCCTCCGCGCTTGTCATATGGGGGCACTTAACCACAGCAGCAAGTAGACTTCGTTGCCCGTTTGATCTCCCATCAGGTTTTGTGCCCCAGCCAGAGTTTCACATTCAGCTGCGAGGCTCCAGCAAACGTTGCTGAGGTCACGCCTTTCCACTTGATTTATGTTGAGTGCTCCAGCAGCAACCAGGATGTGGGTTTCTTGCCTTCCCATTATCTCTAATTGCCACCTTGTTAACTCGGTGAGCGCTCCAGGGTACCTCCTCGTCTCACCGAGCGCGTACGAAACCAGCCCCGCCGCCACCTTCCCACTCCACCGCTGGCAAGCAACTGGCCCCGACCCGCGCCTCCTCGGCCCCCTCGGAGCGCTTCTGCGGCCACTTGGCAGGATGAGGCTGGCCTCCCGCCCTCCGAGAGGGAAGAGCCACTGAAGGCGTTAAGGGGAAGGCGAGCCACTCAAACCAACAAACCAACCCGCCCGGACCCGTCACCAAGAAATAAGGGGTCCCGTACAGATTTGCAGTCCCCAAAAAAGGAAGCGCGCTCCAAAAGGGGTGGAGAGGGAGAAATGGACCCCTACGGTGGCGATCCTAAGCGAGACCCCGGGATTAAGCCTTTGCCCTACAGCCGGGGAAGGAGCCCTATGGATCTTGCTGCTGGCTTTGCTGATCAGGAAGTCCCGATCAAGCGCCTCGAGGAAGGCGACTCAGAGAGTTGGCGAGCAATCCAGGCAAGGCGCGGGCGGCCTTGCGCTTTTACGCACGCCGGCCGGCCTGCCTGCTCGCCTTGGGGACGCGACCGGCGCAGCCTCTTGCTCCCAGACCGGCCGGGCTCCCCTCCCCGTCTAACAAGCAGCCCCGGCTCCGCGGATCTGGAGCGGGCCGAGTCGGGTTTCCACTCGCGAGACCCGGCGGCGGCGGCGCTCTCAGGGAAGTGAGGCGGGGAGTTTCTTGGGCAGCTCCGAAGGCAGCCGCTCCGGCGTGAACTCGCGCCGCCAAGTTTCTGCTCTCGCCAGCGAGCTTTTAGCAAGGTGCACATTTGACCTCGCCAGCCATTTTTCCCGAACCTGTCGGTGGAAAAGGCAGCCAGGTTAACCCTTTCCTGCCACGCCCTCGTGGGGCTCCTCTTCGCCGAGTCTCGTGCCTTTCACGGAGCCCGAGGGGGCTGGGGAATCTCATAGGAAGCGCAGCATGGGCGGGCGGCGAGGGACTGGGGAGGACCCCCCCCCCCAGCCAAGACCTTAATTTTGTCAAGTGAAGGTGACAGCAGGAAGAAGCTTCTGAGGAGGCAAACTCTGCTTCTTTAAGTCTATCCCCCCCCCCCCCGCAGCGCTTTGACAAGAGAAGAATGTGGCCCGCTGACGTCAGGTGTTTGCCCATTCTTTTGTTCGGTTAAAAATAGTTTCGTGTGACAGCTTACCTGAGACGCGTGTCCGACCGTGTAGGATGCAAAGCAGAATTTGCCAGGGGAGGGATCGGTAATTCCAGATCTAGGATCGCGATTTATTGAATGAATGAACAGCAAAAGGAACAGGATTCCCCTCTGCACACCCGCAAACACAGAGTTAAGCGCGCTAAAACCCAATGAAGTCTATGGGTTTAGACGAGACGATGGCAACCTTAATGTTTTGGTAACTTGGTTGGCTAATGTTAGATCACCAAAAAGCAAAAAGCAAACTATTAGCAGGCTCTTCAAAAATCGCAGCCTACCCCCACCATCGCTGTCGTGAGAGGGGTGTTGCTGAGGGATGGCTAGACGACAGCTATTCTTCAGGTTACTCCTCTCACGATCTTTCCTTTCTTTTTTGCACAGGTATTTTAGTGGGGGGAGACAAAGCAAATATATTGTGTCAACAGGAATGCAAGGAAATATATAGCCTGATTAGTAAAGCAGTTAATCAGAAGCATTTGTTTTAAGCCGTTTTGGCACTTTACCTGGTGCCAAGCCTTCAGTTGTAAATGTTGATTGTAATGAGTTTTTAAATCAGTTCAAACCCGAATCTATCAGGTGAGCAAAACTGCTGAAACCCAAGCATTCAGGAATAACCAGTTTGTGAAACTGAATCTTGGTGGCATTTTAAGGAAGAGATGTTCTAGTGTGCTGTATTTGTATACACAAAAACGCACTGGGCACGATTCTCCAGATAGTTGTCCTCCAGGAACGCCCAGAAAGGAGTGAAAATTGCTGGCTGTCCTGGTGGGTGGGTGTCTGTAGGTGTCTCTGTCTGTGTAGGAAGACGGGCAGATGTATAACGCTCTTGTTTTGTGCACAAGAGACGCGCCACAGGAGATGCCCTACAATATGCATGCCATGTGCGGGAGCCTGCTCATCTTCCCCAGATTTCCCATGCATATAAATGGGACTTAAATCATGGTTTAATTTGTTTCGGGGTTCACCAGAAGTCAGTCACCAAATCAGCGCCCTCCCTCCTAATATCAAGACAGCTGCGGGGCATATGAAATGTTAGTTTTGGAAGGAGGAAAGAGGGGCGAGTGGCGTGCCTCTGAGAGGGTGCAGGGTGCGATTCCCACGCTTTTAGGTTCGGGAAAAGGCGGTTTCGGGATGGAGCGCGTTCCTCCCGGGACTCTTGAGCCCCGGCACCTGTCTCTTGAGAAACACCGCGCGCTCTCTGGACTATCTTTCCAGAGGCGGTGCTTGGAGCACTACCTGCCCAAGCCCCGTCGCCAAGACCTCGAGAGTGGGCTCTGCTTTCTGGGACTGGGGCTCCACTTAGACGGCGCGTTCCTCGAGTCCCCTTCCTTCGAGCCACCGGGGCAGGATCTGCCCCTGCAGCGCCTCGGAATGGAAGAGCTGCCCTCTGGGGCAGCCGCCCGTTGCGCTTTCGTTCTCCCTGGTTTGTTGGTGAGGGGAGAATTTCGCAGGCTCCTGGAAGGGGAGTCCCGCCAGGCGTTTTTTCTCCTTTTTTTTTTTAGGAGGGGCACTGGGGCGGCCTCCTTCCCTCTCCCGCAGGGGCTTCCCAGGGGGACAGGTCTGGTCTAGCTCAGAGAGCTCCCCCCTCTGCAGTCCCTGGCTGGGGTCAGCGGAGGGGCAGCGCAGGGAATGGGCGCTGCAGCCGCCTCCTCTCCGCCCTGCGCCGCCAGCGCCTGCCTGGCCGGGGGAGCTTGGCTGTGGCTGTAGGCGCGGGTGCCTCTTTCGTGGGAAGCGCCTTGCGGTTCGTTCCAGCATCCAAAAGCACCGAGGAGCCAGCCTTTCTCCTGCCCCCCCCCCTCAACCCACTGGAGCCCCGTGGCGGCTGCCGTCGTATCTCTCTAGCATCTCAGCTGCAGCCAGAAGCAGGAAAATAAAACTGCAAAGCAAATGTTTGCGTTTCTTTTTGTGACTTTAAGCCCGATCCCTTTCCCATGCTTTCAACATTCCGGAGATATTGGAAGCCTTTCATTCTCTCGCTTCGGAGGACCCACGTGCTGCTCACCTACGTGCCTTTCCTTAGGAGGAAATCCCGGGCTTACTTCCGAGTAAACATGGATAGGGCTCAGGCTGCTAAAGTGCTAAAAAACATTTTTTAAAAAATCCATTTTAACCTTAAGACAATTAAAAAGAAGTCGTCTTGCAGCACTAGTCCATGCACTCGGAAGTAAGCCCTACTTATTGGAGGTTTACTCCCAGGTATCATAGATTTTGTCTCAGACAAACGCAAAGGTCGCTCCAAGGACCATTTCCAGTTCAAAATCCAGGCTGGCAAGAATTCTCTTTGAATCTCTGCTTCAGCGACCGCCGCGTTTTCGCATTTAAGTTCCAGTCCTGTTTTATTTTCCAGGTCTTTAAACATAAATGGCTAGATTTGAAAATACTGTTTACAAATAAAAAGAAGACTTGGAATTTAAAAGGTGTTCGGTAAAATAGTTGCCCACTATATTTATTTTCTTTTGTGAGATATTCAAATCCCGAAAAATGCTACCCAAACTGGTTTTTGCTCTTAATCCCGTAACATCTGTAATTCCACAATTGTATTGGTATATATTAGTCCAAGTCCTACAAATAAATTATTTTGGGAGAAGAAAACAAAGTCGGAAAAAGGTAATGGATTTCTTGTAATATATATATATATATATATATATATCTAATATTACTACTATTTTCTCATCGAAGAGATCCGATTCTTTTTGTTTTGTTTTGTTTTAATGAACAGCCAGGGAAATAAAAGTATTGCCTCCCCTCCCCCTTTGAAGTTACCTTTTCGTGGCTGCTTCGTTGCGTGGGGGGCCAGCGCTGTTTATCTGCCCCACGCCCACCCAATATTCCAGCAATCCAGAAATCAAGTCAGGGAACTTTTCCATATTTATTTATTTGTGTTGTTGCAAAAGGATTCGCCTCAATTGTTCTCTCCCCCCCCCCCGCATTTTCCTTTCTTTCTTCCCTTTTCTCCGGTTACATTTGGCCCGCTTGCATGTTTTTTTTTTAAAAAGCAGTTGGAGATGAACATGCTTTGCAATTCTACCCCCCCCTCCTTATTTCCCATCATAATCTTCAACTGGTTTAAGATTAATGCTTGGAGGTGTCTTAAGAAGGAATGGTGCGTCTCCTCTCCAAAGACCATCACTGGGATCATTTACTTAAGATGTTGACAAGACTGTCAGGAAGTCTATCTCTCCCCCCCCCCCCTTTTATTTTATTTTTTTACTAAGCTGAGCCGTGGCACACTGTAGTGAGCATTTGATTTTTTAAAAGTAAGGTACATTAATTTCATGAGCGCCTTCTCATAAATATTGTTGTTTGCTCTGTCCCTCTGCCTGGCAGAAAAGGTTTGTGGGGTGGGGGTGGATTTGCAATGGAAATCATGCCTTTGTTTCGGGGGGGGGGGGAAGCATGCGCTTTGCTGCTCAGATAAATTCCTCCACTCCTCCCATATATTCTTGACAAGAAAAATAAAACCAGAAGGCGCCTCCTGCCCGGCTTCAGCCGGGTCCCCCCACCCCTGCCAGGTCTTCTCGCTGTGCTTTGTTGTCTCTCTGTCTCTCTTTATACCCTGAAACCTACTAAACTTGCCGGTTCTGCTCCTAAAGCAGACAAAATAACCCTTTTTAAACTATAAATATTTAACTGTACCTGAGTTTATACAGTGGCCCGGATGCCTCTTTAAACGCCGGTGATTTATGCTTTTATTTGTGCCTTTAAAACTGTTTTGCTTGCCTTACATGATCTCTCCTTTTTTTCCAGGTGGGCTGCTCCAGCCCTCCTTCCTTCCTTCCTTCGAGCCGCAGCATCTCGAGACAGGGGACAAGATGAGCAGGGAAAATGCGCTTTTATAAGGGCGTGCTATTATTTATTTAAAGGAGGGTCTTCTGGTGTTCAGACCCAACCGAGGATTTTTGGACTACACAGAGATCCTCGGTCTTAAAACCTGCGTTGAAAGAGCGACGGAAGCACCAAGAGGCTGTTGATGAGTTTATAATCCGGATCCCCTTTCCATCTTGCAGATCGGTTTCTTCTAAGTGCCCAGGAGAGATCAGGAGTGCGGCCCACCACCGGCTTAAGCTGAGACCTGGGGGTCGCTTCCTCCCATTTACACGCGCCAACTTCTTTGGGACTAGCCCCTTTAATTCTGAAACATATTTCCCCCCCTCTGAAGCAGATCGCATAAATGTCACACTCCTGAGTAACTGCAATTCGATGCAGAGTGAAAATCACATCAAGTTGTTGAGCTCGGCGGGATTACTTGACTGGTGTGTATCGTAAAACACTACTTTCGGACACTTAAGTGAAAGCAGGTCGTGAGGCTTCGCTCAACAACAGGATGTGCGTTGCGGATTTCACCCGCTGTCCGTTTTGCGTTAGATGAGCCTCATCCACAGCGATAGGAGGGGAAATGCCGTCCTAGGAATGCCTCGTGCTGCTCTTAACGCCATCCTAACCATGTTCCGTTTATCAAGGAGCTAAGGGGATTTCATTCTTAGTGAGAGCAGCCTTATTTTCACGTTTGCAAACTGTTATGTTTGCTAGAACAAATGGTTCCCCCCTTTTGCAATAAATACAATATACCTACATGTGCTGGGGGTGCAATCCTATGCACACTGACCTCAGTGGGACTTACTTTTGAGTAGGCATGTGGCGGATTGCACCTAATAAGGTGAACTCAGCGCTGCCATAGCTCCCTCTCCCTTTTAGATTCTGTTTCACTTTCCACGAGCTTCTATAATAAATACTCGCTTTGAGGGGGAAACTTGCAGGCTTGCTAGACCGGCATTCGAGATATGAATTCAGGTGGCCGGTCGGGAAACTCTTTCCAAAGAAACACAGCACTTCCGCGAGCTTACTAGACACCATACATTTGTGTGACCCCTTCTGACACGTCGGGCACATGACGTTGCCAGCTCTCCCTTGCTTAACACATGCAGACTGCAACCCTAATGGGATCAGTCCCCATTTAAACCCGAGGGAAAGCCGGCACCGCCCGAGGATGTAACTAAAAGGTCACCCACCCACCGAAGGGACGACCTCCTTTATTTTGCTCAAGTCTCCGTTCATTTCCTCACTCACATTCGGACATGCACTGAAAAGCAAAACAGGACAACTTGCACTGTGCTACACGGTTTGCAAAGAGTTTGTAGGATTCCCACCCCGCTACTACTATGAGAATAAGCGAGTCCTACAGGGAAGAAGGCAGGTTTCGCCTTTCTTCCTCTCTCTGCTCACGCAGGAAATCCAGACAGGAAATCTCCCCTATGCGCGAGGCGGTGGGCTGGCGGGGAAAGGAGTGTGTTTGTATGTGTGTGTGTATATATATATATATTTATATATCATTGAGTGTGATGCTTCAGCCCAAATACTTTCTTGGTCCCTGAGCCAGCAGGGGGCGCTCTGACGTTGCGTCTCGCTGGCAAGAGTGAAGGAAAACGCTTTGCTTCTCCTGCGCTGAAAGAGGGGCGGGTGGGTCGGTGGTGGGGAAATCTCTCTTGCAGTTTCCAAGCCCTACTAGGGTTACAGTTCTTGTAACCAAATCTTGCCTCCGCCGGGTGTTTCTCACACCCGTTGGCGAAAGGTAGAGGCACCAAAATGCACATCAGCTGTAGCTTCTCTGTACTTGGCCGGCGCTCAATGGATACGTTCCTCTTTCTCTTCCCGCCCCCCCCCCGCCCCTCTGTATACCATACATTATGCAACTTATTAAATCCAACGATAAATTGTCAACATTTTTTTCGCCTGTTAGTTCCGCTGATCCAAGCAGGATTTATTTTCAGATCTAAGGTCCCGGAGCTATAATACGTGATTTCTTTTCCTTAAATAAAATTGGTCAAATGTTGACAACCTTTAAGCCAATATAACACTCAAGATTACTGATGGGAAACTAATGAGAAAATATCAGATCGTCCGGCCTGGGGGCTCCTAATTAAATCTTAGCTGATTGAAAAATAAAAGCGAGCTTTTAAAAAAAAGGAGGGGAGGGGGCTTTGAGCAAGCTTCAGGCTTAAGTTTAGCTACGTTTTTACTTATTTTAACACCTCCTCCTCCGCCCCGCCCCACTGAAGTCCACTTTCCTCTTTTTCTCGCCCCCCACTTAAACAAAAAACACCCTTAACATTATTTCTGTGGCTATTTCGAGACATTCGATTAGGAATTATTACCAACCCCCCCCCAGTAAATATTAAGGCCTTTAAGCGACGTGATTTAACTAATTAGAAAATTTACATCATTAAGTCTCAGAGAAAGACAAGAGAGGGAGGGAGGAGAGAAAGGAGAGGGAAATCTGTCAGTCATTTTAAAGGAGACAGGCCCTATTGAAGTGTGAAGGAATCGGCTCTAATTCAAAAAGGCAATCGGGCAGAAAAAGCCCTCAACATTACCCTGCTAGTTATTAATCAGAAAGGGTCTCTCTCTCTCTCTCTCTCTCTCGCCCAGTAATGGCAAAACGGCGGCACATCGTTAGCTTCTCCCAACGCCTCAGCAGAGCTTCCATTCAAGCTTTTTTGCCACTGGCCCATGTCCCATATTGATAGCAAGTATTTGTCCATTCAAGGCTCATAGATTTGAAAATGTTTCTATGCTAGGGAACCAGGCCCCGGGGAAAAGGCGACGGGGCGGACTCCCTTTTTCCCAGCCCATCAGGCACCATGTTTCCAAAAACCGGAATGGTCAAATTGTTCGCTCCTCTCTTTCCCAATTTTTATTTTTCCAGTTGCAATTGCGGCGGGAGAACTAGATCAAGCCCTTTTTGTCTCTTTAGCTCTGTGCATGCACGGCAGAAACCCCATTCCCACTTCTTCTCGGGACTTCCTTTTTCTTTTTAAAAGCAGCAAAACGGGGCTGGTGGCGCAACGTGGACTTCCAGGGAAACGAAGAGGCGCTGCCCTGGGTCTCCGGCTGCCTGCTCGGGAGTGAGTCCCCTCGAAGTCAAGAGGGCTTCACCTCCGTGTTAAAAGGCGCAGAGATCGGCCAGCGCGCCTATGGAGAGACCTGAGGAGATGAGGCGGATTAGCTGCGAGCTAAATTGTTTGCTCAGCGCCTCGCCAAACTCGGAGATGCCAAGAGGCGCTGCGCGCTCTTCTCCAGCAGCGTCGAGAAGCTGGCGAGGCAGGGACTTGGGCCTGTCTTAGCAGAAGGGCTGGGGAAGATTTGGGAAGAAGCGGGGACACCACCCAGCTCCCCCCTCTTGTTTCCAGATCGATACCTCCGCAGCTGAAGCCACAGCCCGCCTCTCCCTCTCTCCATGGAATGAATACTCATGGGGGAGTTTCATGGGGGAAACTAAAACCACGAAGCATATTCCCAAAGTGAGCTTCCGTCGCGAGCGCCCGTCCCCTCTGACTTTGTCCTTAAAGCTGGACTGACAGCGAAACCGGACACGTGTCTTCTCAGAAGTAAGCGTCACGGCCTGCTGGGGAACTTCCTCGTGAATAATGGTGACTAGTATTGCAGCCTCAGCTTTGAAGCGCAGCCTCTCCTACAGTGGCCCTTCGAGGGCTGATTCTCAGGCCCAGGTATGTGACAGGTAAAAGGGGTGTGCGAGTGTGTGTTTGCGTGTGCAGTGGAGCACGCAAACGGGTCCCTGGTATCAATGGGATCTACCATCTCTTTCCCCCTTTAGAGGCAAGTCTCATGGATTTGCGTAGAACCTCTTGCCACCTAAACAAAGGCAGCGATGACCTTCTCACGGGGCCCCTAGTTTTGCCAAACAGCCTTGAGCTGCCTCTGCAAGTGACCGGAGGGGCAAGCGGGAGATCTTAAAGCGTGGCAAGGCACCGTGGGAGGAATAAGGCACCTACTCCAAGGCCCCCCGAGAGCCCTGAGTGTCCCTACTCAGAAGTAAGTCCTATTGACTTCCACTAGGCTTAACTCCAGGTTACTCCGGCTAATGCAGCAGCCCAAGGCTGCGACTAAGCCTCGTTTACCTGGGAGGAAGCCTCACAGGATTCAAGAGAACTTCCTTCTTGGCTTGGGCTGTCAGGGTCTCCATGCATGTAACCTCTCCGTTGTGGCAAGGAGCCCGAGCCCCTCTCCTCCCCCGTGGGCAGCTCCGGAAGAGGAGGAGGCCACCTGCAGCGATGGGGTTGCCCTCAACTCTTCCTTTCAGTGGCCCCGGAGCTTTCTAAGCCACCGAGTCTTCTGGAGAAGGAACCAAATGTGCCCATGTCACATCCACGTTTCCTTCCAGGTGGCTGAGCATTCAAGCTGCAGAGGAGGCAGGCACTACAATAACATTTCCGACGCCTTTTAACAAGCCACAAGTAAAAACAACGCGCGCGCACACACACATATATACAAATCCGACTCCATTGAGTGAAATATTGATTCTCTTCTCAACCCACCCAGCCCCCAGCCGCCCCCCAACCCACGCAACCGCTGAACCGTAATTCATCTGTAAACTCATAACCGGATCTTAGCAGAAAGGAGAGGGGAGTGGGGTGGGGGGGTAAGAGAAAAAGTAAGGCTCCTCTCCTCTCACGTGATTAAAAAACAAAGCCGAGCCGAGCATGCAGACAACTGCAGAGATTTGCATCTCCCCGGCTCTCCCTTCATTTAGAAAACACGCCGTTTGAAAGCCCAAGTCCAACAATGACAGACTCTGGAGTGAAAGCGGGTCAGGCAGTCTCGCGGGTCCTCTCTCAGACATGTGGATATACTTTTGGCCAGGGAAGCAATTAAGGTCACTACATTTGCACCAAACGGTTTCCACACACGCGCGCGCGCAAAAATATAACTTAAAGAGAAACAAAACACCCCGTTGTATGAGGGGCTGATTTTTCTTTTTCTTTTTCACGTTTTAGCAAACGTTCATCGGTAAAGAGAAAAGGCATGAGAGAGAGAGAGAGGAATTCTTCGCCTTCCCATCTGATTTCTCTCTCTTTTTGTATTATAAGCGAGAGCAAAGAAGTTTTTGTTTGGTGGGTTTTCATTGATCAGTCACTCTGAGCTAATGTAATTATCCTCATCAATAGAAGGCTGCAGAGAGAATCATTATGTGGGTGACATTGATAAATGATCACCCAAGAGCTGCCTTTTCTCTTGGGCACCCCCACATCTGACCCTCCCACATCTACGAGGTAGCCATAGAAACACCTTGAGCGCCTCTAACGCGAGCTGCGGCGAGGAGGAAGACGCAACCGAGCAAAGATACAACTTGCACGTTTGCCTTCCAACTCACTAAAATCTCCTCGCTTTTTTTTCTTCCTTAAGTCTCTCCTTCTCTCTTTCTGCCTGTGTGTCTCTCCTCCTCTCTTTCCAGCATCTCAGGAGCCCTCGTACCTCATAGCTATTGAGGAAAACACATCCAAGTGGCTTTGTCCTCAAGGAGTTAAATAACGAGGTTGCCTGCACTCGAGGGCGACGTTGCTTTTCTCTAAGTAATTGCGTGTAATGCAAAACCCATTAGTTCGAGAGAGGCGTTCTTTTAAGTTGCGCCATTGCACAATATACAGCGTCTCCCATCCAGCAAATAACTCAGCGGGCGAAGCTCTTTGCAAAGTGCCTCAACCTGAAATCATCATCACCATTATGATTACAGCGACAAGGACTTTTGTATTTATTTCCTAAGTAAGATACAAAAAGAAAACCGCTCTAATCCTCTGAGTGCTTTATTTAAGCAAATAAGAAAATACGGCGAGAGGTAATTGATTCATAATGGCGAGGCTGCGAAGAGGGTGGAGGTGTTTGTTTATTTGATTCCTAAAGCAGCCGGAGGAGGAGGAGGAGGAGGACGGGGAGGAGGAGGAGGAGGAGGGGGCAGCCAGAGCTGGGTCATCCATCATGACTGTGGCAGGGACCCTGCCCAGGAGCCAGCTCCCTTCTGTCTCTCTCTTCTCCCAAACTATTAATATGAAAATCTGCCTTCCTAACCCCTCCCTCCACCCTGGGTCCCCCTCTTATCCAGTTCAAGGGGGCAGCCGGCTTCCCCTCTGCTTCCATTAACAACTTAGCCAGAGGAAGGGGGCAGGGGAGAAAGTTCCAAAGCTTTTCTTTCTTTCTTTCTTTCTTTCTTTCTTTCTTTCTTTCTTTCTTTCTTTCTTTCTTTCTTTCTTTCTTCTCTCTCTCTCTCTCTCTCTTTCCAGAAGTAGTCTATTGCCAAACCGAAAACCCAAACTGTGCTTCCTTGGGAGTAACAGCCATTTAATTCAAGGGGGCTTAGCATGCACAAGGTGCTAATCAATAAACAAGAATAGCTATTTTAAAAGCAAAACACCCTGTGCTAGTTAAGTGTCCGCATTTCTGGTTAACTGAATGCCAAGGTAAACGCAGACTCCCCAAAACAACTTCAGTGCCCCTCCAACACAGCATGCCACCTGGGATAGCCTTTCTCGTGGATCCCCATAAATTTTTATCCCACAAAAAGAGGAGGAAATAGAATGAGTTCCATTTCACAGACGCACTGAAGCAGCTTTCCTCCCCCCATCAAATTTTTTAAAAAAACTTTTATTATATCTGGACCAGGGCTTAAACAGACACTTTCATCCCCCCGCAACATGCAGATTACTTCTTCCATGTTAATATTCACGCGTGGCACAGACAAATCCAAAAAAACGACGACCCCATAATTCTGATTCCTGTGCACATTTACTTGCAGGCAAGTCCCACAGAATTCAACATCATCTCAGTTAGGCTTGCATAGGATTCCACCCTTAGTGTTGCTTGTTAAATTAAGTGTGTGTGTGTGTGTGTGGACCTACAGAAAAGGAGCTGAAGTTGGGTTGTTGTTGTTTAATGGCCGTTTTGTAACTTTTAGGTGCAGCTGCGTGAGACACCCCACACGTGCTTTTTGTTGAAGAGTCTCCTACAAGCCATTCTGCTCCTCCTTTGGACATTAGAATAAGGTTACCAGACATCCCCGTTTCCTGGGGACAGTCCCCATATTTACAAATCAGTCCCCATACAAAATCCATTGAAGTTGAAAAATGTCCCGGATTCATTGAAAAAAATCTGGTAACCTTACATTAGAAGCCAGCAAAGGGCAGCCAAGATGAACCGTCTGCTCTGCTCGCCTTCAGTAACAAAGGACAGATCAATCTCAAACATTTTTGATTTACTAGGATTACAAATTCCTCCTCAATTTGTTCAGGGAAATGGAAATTTGGGGTTTTCCCCGTTACCTCTAAACAAGAGGTGTTTTTCTATTACCCTTTGTTCCCCAGAACATAAGCAATTTTAGTCAGACTACAGTATTTCCTTTAACACCATGTCGCTGTCAAAACACTATTCCCATTTTCTTTCACTTTTGACAGCTGAGCATTTCTTAAATACACCCAAATCGGAACCCCTCATACTAAACAGTAAACCTCAGACTGGAGCAATCTCCTCCCATTGTATTGCAGTAAGGATTTTAGCAATATAGATCAAGCAGAATAGAGCCCAGAGAAGGAAAAGTCATACAGCAGTAGGGACGGGGGTGGGTGGGGGGGTGGGGGGTGGGAACAGTTCTTTTCAAAAATACCCATTTAGCAGGCAGAGCTGGACCCTTTGCCTCCCTTGCTCCCCAAAGCCTGTGTTTTGCCAAACGTCAGAAAAAAGGCAGAAAATATTATTTAAAATGCTACCAGTTTTGCTTTGTTTTGTTTTTGTAAATACAAGGACACGGGGGGGGGGGGATGTCTTGCTGACACCCAAACAATCCTATGCTTGAAAGCTCTCTGTCACAATAGACTGAGAGTTGCACAGATTTGGGAAGCTTGGAGGTTTCAGTTGGAACAAAAAAAATAAACCAAACGTTGACACCACCACACCCTCAAACTTAAGACAAAGTGCTTAGAACAGAGTGATATCTCGGCTAACATTTCTTATATTTCTACTGTACCCCCCGCTTCTATTGCAAAAAGAGTCAAAGTGTAAGAATGAAACATTAGATCTGCAGAGTCATTAACATGTTGAAGTTTCAAGTGCAAGTTTTTGCCAACGCATTTTAAATTGTGGGGAAGGCAGTGCCACTCAAAGCCTCTTCTACTCAGGCCAGGCTTTAAGAAGTTTTGCTGCACCATCCAGATGGACACCAATTCTTGCTTTCATCTATCTGTCCCCCTCATGGGCTTCAACCTGCTGCATGACAGGTTGGCCTTGAGGGAATGGTATTTTGCAAAAGACTGCAATATTTGGAAACTGAATGGAAACTCAGCTCCATTCAGTTTGATGGACATTTCGTCATTGGGATGTAGATTGCCCTCCAGCGAGTTCCCCAGCAAAACAGAAACATAACAATCAGTAATGAAAGAGGGTTGCATCATGACTTCACTTCCACTAAGAATGAGTTGACATGGAGCTCTAGCATGTATATTCTGATCATGGTGGAAGGGGGAGAAACTATAGCGCCAATAATTATTTGAGAGGTGGGGGTTGGGAGAGGGGAATATGCTTTAAAGCTATAGCATCTCTGCAGTCTAAGTCTTGATGGTTACATTTGTATGCAACAATAAACCAGGTTTTCTGGTTTATAGTGAATGAGCAGCACACTGGTACACATTGCCTTATCACAGCTCCCCTGACACAAGCAGGAAGAACCAGAATGTATTGACTTTTCATTAAGTCTGAACAGCTATAGTGGTTTGTTGCTTCCTAATAAGCCACAATCAGCAGTCGAACAACAAACTATGGCTTCAGGTTCACTGGTGATAATGGCCTGTTAGGGAGCAACAAACTACAATTTCTGGTTTGCATAGAATGGGAAGTCAGGGTAGCCTGGTTTCTATGTTGCTCAAATCAGAGGAGGAGTAATTACTTCTGATGAAATAATCTGATGAAAATCTTTCTGATGTGTGAACACACCGTATTTTTTGCTCTATAAGACTCACTTTTTCCCTCCTAAAAAGTAAGGGGAAATGTGTGTGCGTCTTATGGAGTGGATGCAGGCTGCACAGCTATCCCAGAAGCCAGAACAGCAAGAGGGATTGCTGCTTTCACTGCGCAGCAATCCCTCTTGCTGTTCTGCCTTCTGAGATTCAGAATTTTTTTTTCTTGTTTTCCTCCTCCAAAAACTAGGTGCGCCTTGTGGTCTGGTGCGTCTTATAGAGCGAAAAATACAGTAACTCAGCTCCCTTGAAAATGTACTCAGAATTGTAGCCTTTGTCAGAACCAAGGCTTATGCAAATAGGTCCTACTTCTATTTCCATCTACTGTAAAAAGGCAGGGGCAGGATGGATGGACAAAGCCTAGTGTGTATGAGAGAGAGCACTTGTGTGTACCTGAAGCTTGCTTTTGGCCAAGTTCAGATGATCATTTCTTGGGGGGGGGGGATTTTAATTTCTTTTTGTCTTGTTCTATTTTGATGTGCTTATTTGTTGGTCTTAAATTGTATTTTTATGCTGTCTGTTAATCAGTTTCATTCATACATGGCTCTGAGATCTTTTGATTAAGGGGGTTAACAAACAGTTTAAATAAATAAATATTTTGGCTTATTTAGCTGAGATATGCACAAGCCTTTTACCTGTGTATGCAGTCCCTTTGCTCAGTCCCTTTGTGCAAGCTGTGATTAAGAAGCCTCTACAGTAGTTTTAACCCAATTCCCCCTTTTTGGTCAAACCAGGAGATTATGGTTACCAGGTTTGGAAGTAGTCAGAGCATTAAACCAATTTCAACCTGCAATTCAATATCCTGGCTTGTTGTGAAACTGGTAACCATAGTTTCCCAGTTTGAAAGAAACAGGAAAATATGGTTAAGTAGTGACTTCCTTGTTTGGTTGCTGTGAGTTGCAAAGGGAGGAACAAGGAATTTGTGTGCATAGAAGAGGAGAAGTTCTATACATATCACAGGTTAACAAAATAAGAAATTATTGTACAAATACACCATTCTAGCCCAGAAGAAAGTTTAACTTACCATCAGTAAAGAGTGAAAACTCAACCATCCCACTCCTCTCTCCCTTCCCAAGAATTTTGTTGTGAAACACACCTTATTCAATCAAACTAAACAATTATTTACAAATCAGTTCCTTATCTTCAGACCAGGTCTGCACCTTGAATGCACAACTTTTCTCTCAGTAATCTAATTTTCTTTCTTTCTGGGACAATAGAAGGAGATTTTGCAAGTAGGAGAGAAGTAACAAAGTTTGCATTTCTTGTCTACCCTACAAGTACCCCACGAAAATCACCAGCATTTAAGTTCTACAATATTGATTATATGTATCTATGGCTGCAATCCTAGGAGCAAGCCTCATTGTAAAACAGTGGAATATACTTCTGATATACATGCATAGTATTGAACTGTAAATATGAAAAATCATATGGATATAGTAAATCTATGGCTAAGTTTAATTTTTGTTCAGTAGTTGATTTTTTTTTTTTATCATTAAATAAAACAAAGTACTCAGGTAATGGTTTGTAGCTGATATACCAGTAGTTAGATCGCTTGCTAAGCTACCCCTAATATTAACAGGTTCATTATAAAATCCTGTCCACAGTCAAGCTCTACATTCAAGTCAGCATTGGGCTTGTTGAACTAAAACTCAATTGTTGAGTAGTATGGGATAGAAATGTAAATAAATATACACAGGCTTCCTTTACCACTTATATGTAACACACAAACATTTTTAGCTCTAGACATTAAGCTTACACGTATGTCTGTTCACAGGCTAAGACATTTATAAAATCACACGTTGCAATCTCTCTTAATCTTTGATGTGTTTTGTTTATATTATTATTGTTAACAAATACAAGTTTTTTATCTCTTCTCCCCAGGAAATAAAGTCTCCTTCTATTAATGATTAAAAACACAAAGGCCTAACAAAAAATCAAAAATGAAATATTTATTACCGCATTTTGTGACTTAACACCTTTTTCTTTAAAACATAACGTCACAGTCCTCATACAAGTATTTTAATGTAAATTTTGACAAAGCTTAAAGGTAACAGCATTTTTTTTCTAGTGAGGAACACGTGCTGAGAAAGGAAGAATTCATGGACATACAATACCAATTCCACAGCAGATCTGATACTAGCAAAAACATTCTTTTTTTTTTCAATTGAGGTAAACACATAGAATATCTAACATGAAACAATTAATAGACCGAACTCTGTACGAAGTTTGTTACAGTATTCTCTTGCTTTTTCCCAAGCTCTGAGTTCATGGTAATGTTCTAGGTTTGGTGCAAAGACCATTAATATCTTCTTTTGTTGAGGAAAGCTGCCCAACCTTCCGATTTGTCTTGTCCCAAGCCAAGGGCTCAGAACTACTAGAAGAAGGCTCCTGCTCTGTCCTTTTAAATTTTCACCGGCAAGCTCTTTGAAAAAAAAGAGTCCAAAAATATCTTGGGCTTATGAAGCACAAACTATAAAAGATCTGTTTGAAACTAAAGGACACATTTATGAAGGAACAAAACCAGGGGATGGCAAGGCCTTCTTGGAACTGTCTTCTGAGTGACGAGAGACCCAGCAAGACTTTAACTTCATCTCCAGGGTAATTCTTTTCTCACTGGCCAAAACAGGTCTGAAATATACTTTCGACTTTCATGGATAGTGACTTCACTGCTGAACCAAAACAGTCATTCTTTTGGGAACAACACACATAGTGTGGAAAACAAGGATATTTTTTTCTCCTTCTAAAACTATTTGAGGCAACATAACGGAGTGATCAACAGAAATATACAAGTTAACTTAGTTCCTATGTTTATATACTACAGTAGTTATAACTCTTGGAGTCTTTTTTTCCCCCAGAGGATCTTTACATGGACAATAGATTGTTTTCAGTGAGCCCATGATTTCACATTTGTGTTCTTGTTTCCATTGGTCCTCTGTTGTTGATGAAAAATGACAAAAGTAAAAAATAATCACAGCTGTCTGGAATTGTGTATTAAGTGTCAACATCTGGTCAAAGTTCAAAAGTCTTAAAATAGTTTTTTTTCTTCCCTTGAGTTTCCTTATACTATTGGGCATGAATGTCCATAAGCTGTCCACCGACATTGGGGTCTACAGTATTTAACATGGTGGGGCTCTGTGCTGACATGGTCATTCCAGGATGGGTAGGGGGTCCTCCGTGCATCATCATGGCTGGGTGATGGGGGTGGCTTGGCAAATATGAATGGATAGGGGGTCCATGTCTTAATTGAGTAGGGTGTGGGGTCATCTGGGGAGGAGTGTAACTTGACTGTGTCATACTCATACCCATAGGACCACCCTGAGATATGTAGTCCCCTGGTATGCCTTGCAAACCTAGACAGAAAGGGAAACGAATTAGGTCAGATTCCTGAACATTTTTCCAGTTTCACCCTCCTAAAAAGAACTGAAAAAACAACAGACACTGCAAATACTCCGTCTAAATTTAGCTGTAGTTTCTTGCCAATGTTTACAGACTTTCAGATTCTAGTTTGCATTTGATCTGAACATTCAGTGGGATAATGCACATAGCTAAACTAAATATTGAGCACAACCAAGTGTCATCAAATGTAAGAATATTTTAAAAATACTAGTAACTGGATTTCTATCATAAATCTGATGTGGATGCATTCTGTAAGCAAAAACCTGTCAACTGAACATAAATATCAGATTTGCTTTTCTTTCGTTATTTTGAAAAATGTAGAACACTCTGTCTTGTCCTTCTTTCACATGCAGAATTTCCATTAAAATTTTGCATATGAACCAATAGGCGGTGGGGGGGGGGGAGAGATTACACCATAAAACCTTGGGAACTCAGACTGCTTTGCACAAGGGAGATCAACATGCATGATTGGGGGGCGCATTGTCTTTTGTAAAGAACGCACTTATGCCTACTTTACCATGTGTACACTTTTTGGGCACATTTATGAAGGCATGTTACCTGTGTTGTAAATAAAAAATCTTCAGTGAAAA
>NC_138028.1:39972691-40055191 GCF_964106645.2 Podarcis pityusensis
TCATTTGGAGGTCAGTGCCAGCTGGGGGCGACCTTTTCAACCAAGAGTGGGACACCCAGGGCAGAGAGCATAAGGCAACTTCCAACCATAAACCGGGGCACCTTTCAACTTGATAGAAAGAGGGAATTGCAGGTACATGTGTTTATTATTAGGCCCAAAATAACTTCTTCTCCAATCAGGTACCATAACTAAAGCAGTGTCCGAGTCATCTGAATGTTAGGTAAAGCCCATTATTTGGCAAGGGAAGCCTGGATTTAATTTTGTGGGTAATCCAAAAATAAGTGCTTGCATATTTCCCCATTAAGTTAATGCATAACAACCCACATCAGGTAATCTTGTTCAAACTAACCCCAGTGAAATGATCCCCCCCCCAAAAAAATGTTTCTTAATTGCACAGTTTAGTTAAGGCCATTTTCTATAATTCACAAGACCCACTTGTTTTGATCTCTATTGTTTTTATCTCCATTCTCTGTGTTTTTAGAGAACATTAGTAGTTATGTTCAGGGTTTGTCCAGTATTGTCATTCATTCCTCAGCTAAATGACCCTTAAGAACTGCTAATGATCATTAGCGATTCCTGATATTCTAAACATACCCATCACCTCAAACTTAGCTTATTTGTATCGTATAAATTAATAACGATTTCAGTGAGCTTCACATAAAACCCATGATTATTAAAAGTTTGTAAGGTAGTGGAATCTAGCATTTGGGGTTTGGACATAGTCACTGCTCTTCTTACAGGTTAAGTCCACTTTACAGTAATAGACACCTTTGAAATCAACTCTTCTAACTGTATGCTAGTGGGAATGTCATTTAGTAGATGATGCATAAATGCTCAAAAGACTACATAGGCTACTTTGCATCTTTTTGTTTACACATTGCTCACTATTTAAATACACCCATTGTAAAAAATATATATAATACACTGCCTTATAATTAGTCAAAAGCAAATGCTAGGCATTTAAGACTGCTTTTATAGCTTGCTCCTCTAGGTAATAGTGATTTCTGTCACTGAGGCTATATTCCTAACATAACACTGTGAATTCAAGGCATATTTCTGTCCTCCAAGACAAAGGTCTTTGGTAGGGCTTAATTTGCTTAGCTGCTTTCCAGTAATGTTGCTACACTGACCAAACAGGGACTGACCTGAGCCTTCTGCAGCTAGCATGCCTTTTATCAGCTGAAGTTAACGCCAACAGAGATTAACAGAAAAGCCTGATAAGGCTGTTTTCTCTTCAATGAGCTTCTAATGATGTATGCAGATGGCAAGGTTTAAGGAATGAAACAAGCATGTACTGTACTTGGACTGGTAACACACAACAGATTCTCCTCCACTTTGAGCCTTGCTGACCCTTGCTTTCTTCAACCTAGCCACTCATAAGGTAAATTAAATTGCTTTTTCAGTTTTTATTTCAGCTCCAACCACTTTTTATTATTTACATCTGGTGGTCTCCTTATTTATGTCCCTTTCCACTTCCTTACAACACTCCCTTACTCACAGGACTGCAATGCATTATGGTTCTTCATTCTCAGCAGGAGAACACTACACTGTCTTCAAACAAATAATTAAGGGGAAGGTTAAAGGGGTTCACCTAAAGGTCATATCTTTGGAAACTCGTCAGAATGTATACATTAATTTAAAAAGGGGGGCATCCTCTTTCAGATTTTTTTTTTTTTAAGGGAGTTTACACAACAATACAGAAGACTTGGACAATTCATAATCCTTTGACCAAAGGGATACAAAACTGGCTTTTATGAACATACACAATTAAAAACCCTAGCCTGTGGGGCTAATGTTAATTAATTCAACAGGTCAACAGGACAGAAACTTGGGAAGAGGATTTTGAAAATCTGCTCGGCACTTGTGTATTCTGTGCATGTGCCTGTCATACATTTCCTAAAATGTAACACACCAACACACACACACACACACACACACACACACACACACACACACACGAATGGCCCAGAATTTATCTGCGTGAGAGTTGCTAATTGATTCAACAGATATTTTTTGAAGAAACAGTGGAAGCCCTAGGTCAGTGGTTCTCAAATTTGAGGCAGGCCCCCCTGGGGGTACAAGTCATCTGGAAGGGGGTATTCAAAGTTCCAGGGAGGGAGATGATTCCACAAGATGCAGAACAAAAGCCACTTGCCTCCAAACAACAAACATTTTAATACTGTAGTCACCAAAACTGCTGTAGTAACCAGGGAACCTGAAAAGCAGCACACAGAAGCTTCCGGTCTCAGGAAATCGTCATTCTGCCTTGAGTGGCTGGTTTTAGGAGGAAGACAATGTTCTAGATGTCTTCTAATGCCAGCATGAGAAGTGCGCCCTAGTTCACAGATCCTAACAAACACAGCTGTACTGTGCTCAAAAAATTCTGTGTGCTTTCCTGCCAAATAAATGGCTGCCCATTTAGAAATAAATGGCACCCCAAGTGTTTGGAAGACAGTGTTCAGCATAGAAAGGGGTGGGCAAGTTCACCATAACTGGCAATGTCCTCCAACTGTGAAATGTTCTCCCTGGAGAGGCTCACATGGCAGCCACATTCATGTTTTTGTGGTACAAGGGAAAACACTTTATCCTCCCAAACCTTTAAATAATTATAACAACCTTTTAATATCTTTTGTCATCATTTTTAGCACTGTCATCTCTACTTTAACTTTCCAGTGTAGTTTTAGCTTCTCACTGTGTAAATGAATTGTTTTACTCGCTGTTATTCTTTTGTGGTGGTTTGGCTTTTAGTGTGAATTTGTGTATTTGTTAGTTTTTAAAGTTGTGACTAACAAAGAATTATTGTCATACAAACAAAAAATTATTGTCATACAGTTCTTTTTGGCAAAAGCCAGCATGTAAGCAAACAAACAAATTTTTAGGACTTTAAGGTCTGACAATGCTACAAGCACACTACAGGTATAAGCATACTGGAGCCCTGGAAAAGGAATTGACTGACACTTTTCAAAAACCCTCTTTTGTTTTCACCATCTTAATGTTCAAGAGGGATTGTGATAGAAATACAAGATCCACTGATGAAGAACGTAAGAAGACCCTGACAGATCAGACCAATGGCCCATCTGGCCCAGCAGCCTGTTCTCTCAGTGGCCAGCCCGTAGGTTCCTAGCCAGGACCAGCTGTCTATATAATGGAATATGGGTCATGTTCTGACAATTAAGAAGGGCTATAATGGGTGTCCCCTTCATGGATCACTGCCTTGCCGTGGCGAAGGGGCTTGAATAACTCAGAGACGCTATGAACTATGCCGAGCAGGGCACCCAAGATGGACAGGTCATAGTGGAGAGTTTTGACCAAACGTGATCCATAAAGAAGACTGATTGCCGAAGAATTGATGGTTTTGAATTAAGGTGCTGGAGGAGACTCTTGAGAGTCCCATGGACTGCAAGAAGATCAAACCTATCCATTCTTAAGGAAATCAGCTCTGAGTGCTCACTGGAAGGACAGATCCTGAAGCTGAGACTCCAATACTTTGGCCACCTCAAGAGAAGAGAAGACTCCCTGGAAAAGACCCTGATGTTGGGAAAGATGGAGGGCACAAGGAGAAGGGGACGACAGAAATGGTTGGATAGTGTTCTTGAAGCTACTAGCATGAGTTTGACCAAACTGCAGGAGGCAGTGGAAGACAGGAGTGCCTGGTGTGCTCTGGTCCATGGGGTCACGAAGAGTCGGGCACGACTAAATGACTAAACAACAACAACAATAATGGGTGTGATGCACTTGGTAAAAGCTCTTGGGGTTGTGGTTATTTAAGAGCACTAGATTAGCTGCTGCAAAACACAGAAGCTTTCTGCGCTGCGCTGAGCTGAGTCAGGAATGAATTGTCTATAGTCTATGGCAGGCATAGGCAAACTCGGCCCTTCAGATGTTTTGGGACTACAACTCCCATCATCCCTAGCTAACAGGACTAGTGGTCAGGAATGATGGGAGTTGTAGTCCCAAAACATCTGGAGGGCCAAATTTGACTATGCCTGGTCTATGGACATAACTCAAACCCAGCTGAAAGATATGGAATGATTGCCAATGAAACCATCTAGAACTTGGTGGCTTGGATGAAGGTGATACCCTGCAAACATGAATAAGTAGTCTACTGAAGTAACCATAGATGATTCTGGGAATAATTTTATTTCTCCATTCTGAAAAAGAATATCTGCTGCTTGTTGAAGAACAGATGTTGAAGTGGTAATTCAAGGAAATGGTGAAAGGAGTAAAAGTGTCAAGTGAAAGTAAAAGTGAGAATCCAGTGATCCAGGATAAAAGGATCCCAGGTATTAACAATGTTTAATAATAGTGAACTAAAGAGCTGGATGAAATGGTGAGAGAATCAAAGGTTCCACTTGGAAGAACTGATGGCTTGATCTAGTTTCAAAGGACATCAGAGGTGTACTGGCAATCCATAAAAAAACTAAAACTAAAAAATAATTCTCACCCCAAGAGGAGAAAATAGCACAATTGTACAGGTTGGTACTATGATAAAGGGCACTGATGTATTGCACCCTCTGTTTCCCCTACACCAACAGTCATGTATCCCTCACCAGGATTATTAAAATTCACAAAAGTAGTTAAGATGCTTAACAGGAAAATGTCACATGAGGAAGAAGTCTTTAAAAGCTGATCTGCCATTGGAGATTTGTTTCCTCCCACCATTGAGACTCATGTTCTTCTTATGTACCAATCAGAGAAGTTGACCATATTTGCTGCCTACTTTTAAGTAGAACAGAAATGCTGCAGTGCTGGTGGTATCCTATCACACAGCCTTAGGTACAGTAGACACCACTTGCAGCTGTCCTTTGATGACATGGCTGTAGAAATCAGCAGTAATGGCACTGCAACAAGAAGTGTAGATGCCAACATTATGTGTATCAGTACTAATGATGCTTGGAAGTGCTATGGTCAGAATGAATGCTGATTGTGCTACAGGCATTCACACCAATGAAATTGTTGCAGGTGGATCAGGTGAAAACTTGACAGTTATGAGCGATGAGTCCTAGAAATTGTGTTCAATGTCTGTAATGGATAATATGAATCCCAAACAGGATCTTAAGAAATCACATCCAAGTAAGTATAGAAGTACACGGAAACGCCGTTTCCGTGTGCTGCGCTGGTGCTGGCTCGCCAGAGCAGCTTCGTCATGCTGGCCACGTGACCCGGAAGTGTCTTCGGACAGCGCTGGCCTCTGGCCTCTTAAGTGAGATGGGCGCACAACCCTAGAGTCGGACACGACTGGCCCGTACGGGCAGGGGTACCTTTGCCTTTAAGTATAGAAGTAGAAACAAAAGCTGGCCTATATGAAGAACAGAAGGATCTCTCAGCCCATTTTCCACAATAAGTGATTTCCCCCCCTTTGATTTACTAAAATTTGAATTAAGATCAACAACTTAATTGTTCATGAGCCACTGAATGGCCTTCAAAAGGGTTATTACTTTTAACCGCTGCCATCATTAGAGACCAATCAGAAACTTATACATGGAATTTTCTGAATTCCTTTTCCATTGCCCCCTAGTTTTAATTCAAGTGGAGCCTTTGGAGATATTCATTTTCCAGCACTAAAAGAAGGAAAGGATTATTTCTTGTTCATGAATAGTAGTGTGCGAAAATGGTGATAATTCATTCACAATATGTAAGAAGCATTTTTCCTCAGGTTTTTGTTCCAGCTCACTGTATGGCACTGACATTTTCAGTAGAGGGCTGGCATGACTTAAGCATGCAAAACAAATCCAAATTTGTTCACTTTTAATGGAAAAATTAATCTTTGGCCAACTGACATTTCAAAATTTGGAATGTACATATGACATGGGTCCTGCTGAGAAATTTAATCATTTTCAAATTGAATTGAATCCATTTTTTATTAAAAAGTCACCCTATTTTTCAGCAAAACACTTATGATAAAATTTAAATGGTCATAGTGCATGAGGAAAGAACTGTAGTATTTTAATTTAAAGATATCATAGATTTGAACAGAAAAAGCTTCTGAATTATATGTGAAACCTTTGTGTGCCCAATCTTCATGAGCTCTTACCCCACTGCACTCCATTTGTAAGTGAAGCAAGAACATAAATTTCTTTGCCACATTTGGTTATAAACAGATACTCTCACTCACATAAGTAAAACAGTTATTCCTGGACTGTAATCCTAGAGTGGGATTCAACTAACTTTTACTCAGAATACATCCATTGAAATTAATAAACCTAACTAAGATAGGTCCTTTAATTTCAATGGTTCTACCTTGAGTAAGTTTAGCTGACTAACACCCCTAAACACATTTACCATGGTTGCTTTGCCTATGCCCCTTTGGTTTTCCTTGGTGCCTTGACATAATTTGAACATTGTGTTGAACTATATTGAATATTGAATAAAGGCAGTCTGTGAGCTGATTTCTGAATCTTTCTCTTAGAAACATAGAAGGTTGGGCATTTGCCCAATACTCCAACTGACTCATACAAATTAATGCAGCTGTGTCTGGGAACAGTCTTGCATGGTGATCTTGTGCCATAAAACCACACATTACCATGGCGAAAAGAAAGGAAGCGTGTATGGTTTTCACATTTCTAGTAATCATAAATATAAGGCATTTTCATTTACATTATTTGGGGAATTGTGCTTCCACATTCATTTATACCACAATCCTATGTATGTTTTTTCAGAAATAAATCCCAGTCTTCAATGGAACTTACTTTCAAGTACAATAAATAAGAATACCGTTGTGAGATCGATGCACTTGATCGATCCAATGAAATCTTCTGTGCCCAATATAGCACCCAACAGTTTTCTATACCTATGTAGCCATACTGACCCTTGGTCATCTTGCTATGGTAACCTACCAACATTTTATTCCACATTGAGCTCTTTGTCAAAAACAACTTATTTCACAAAATGTCAGGCTAACATCATTTGATGACTGCTATGCGAAAGAAAATAATTAAATAGACCCTAAGCTACTTGTTGAAATACTGTACACACACTTTCTAAAATGAAAATTGAGATTCCCAGAGTTCTTTTCCAGGTACCAAATATTCAATTTCATGTGAATTTCTTTTCATGCAGAATCAAAGCTGATGAACAGCATTTGGCATGAGCTATTATGGCTACTTGGTAATATTTTGACAGGCTTAAGCATTTGCAAACCATATATTGTTCTGATGTGCTTAACATGGCATAGAGTAAATCTCTTAAACATTCATAGATATTTGTTTATGTGTTATTATATTTGGAGGGTATTATGGCACTTTGAAACATGTAAATCCTAGGGTCCTACTCCCCCAACACCCTATCTACTACAGGAAATATGCAATTTTCACTTCAGGAAACTAAAACTCATATATTTATTGCATCTATAACTGACAAATTCCAAGACTGTCTTGTTCAGCTGATTTGCTTCTTCTGAAATGCAAACATGAAATTTAATCTCTCTTCTTTTGGCACATATTTGTAATGATAGTAGTGTTACTAGTGGAGGTTTCCCTTCACAGTAGTCATGAATATTGTGCATTCTATGAAGCCATAGTGGCTATACTATTTTAGAACAGGCGGCCAAATATTTCTTGTACTAAAAAGGAATACTTGGTTGCTGAATCTGCTTGTGTATGGTGCCTGGTATTGAAGAAACCTTAGGAATGAATGCCAGCCAGGTACTATTCATGCATTCTCCAAGCCAAGAGTCCACATAATTGGGCTGGCCTTGGTTGATCAATCATTATTTGTGGCTTCCAGCAACACCACCTCTTCCCCAAGTCCTCTGCACACTCCAGGATTTGAAAGCAGTATCAATCTCCAAAGCCTGGTATGAAGTTGAGAGGCTGACCCCTTCCCTTCCCTTAAGTTCTCTACGTAGGCCAGAGAACACGAGAGTGGGGCAGGGTATCGCTCTCCTACACCCAGCAGGATCTATTTCTCCTGGACTTTTGTTTCTATGATGTGTGAAGAGCTTGGGGGGTAAACATTGCTTCCTTTATTCTGTTTAAGCAGCTAGGAAAAGGTGGTCACCAGGAAGAGAGTCATGGTCCTAACTAGCCACATTTCAATCGGTGTGCAAAGTTGAACAACATTCTACATGCAGCCTCCCCTACTGAATGCAAGCACATTGAGGTATATGCCTTGTTCATTTTAAGTGAACTGTATAATTTCACATTGTGAAGTTTTAAGGATCTGAATGAATATTTTGGGTGCATCCAAAGAGTTACCCTTAGACATACTTAAAGAAATTTGGATATGCCTTGTAGGGGGTTTTGGCATTTCTTTTGAATAACAACTCTCAATACCATATCCCAATTCTTTTTTTAAAAAAGTATCATTATTTGCAAAAGGAGTGTGGAGTGGGTGCACGATTTGAGAAAGACTAGCCCAGCATGCAGAACTGGTTGAACATGGCTCTTTGGACACAGGGCTTTGCGTATGAAAGATATCTATGTCACATCTTTCCAGTGACTCAGAATAATGCCAAGTTTCCCTCCCAATAATACAAACAACTTGGGAGGAGTTATTTTTTTCATTGGTACTGTGGGAATTAACCCCCTGCCTTCCTCTTTACCATTGTCTTCGATCTTGCTTGGGGGCTACAGCAGCAGCAACTATTTATTTACAGAATTAACAACATGTGTAGCTTGGCCCTAAAAGTGTGATTTTTGAGTGGCCTACAGAAGAGGCTTTTCTGGAGTACTGGAATACAAAATATTAAATTAACATTTTTAGTTTAATTTACAGTTTACAGTGTATTTTATATTTTATACCTTTCAAACAGTCCTTAATTATTAAACACACATTTCTTTTTCCTGGCTGAAATCTACTTATCTCAGTTCATTTCATTCTTTTCTCTCAATAGAATTACGGTAGGTATCCATTTCCATGTATATAGTTTTATAACAAAGGATAGTACACATCTTTCTTTAGGATGACTGTGCCATACCAGGCTACACGGCATTCTTTCTGTTCATATATTTAAAGCTGCTTTAAATCACTTGGCTACAAACAAGTCCAAAAGGCTATTAAGTAAATAATACTTGAAAAGTCAGAGAAAGTTAGAAGACTTCATTTACTTGAAACACTTTTTACTGAAAATTTTGTGGGCATTCAAACAAAGATTAGGATACCTTAACAATGGCAATGACTGATTCATGACTAGATGGGCACTATACTCCCTTATGGAACCAAAGTGTCTTATGATACCATAGACCAACTTCTTCTTCTTCTTCTTCTTCTTCTTCTTCTTCTTCTTCTTCTTCAACTTATACTTCTGTAGTGCCTTCACTACAGAAAATACTAGTATCCCCTGTGATAGTATGCCTACAAAAATATCATTATTTAGGGTGGGGTTTTTGTTTTGTTTTGTTTTGTTCTAAAGCACTACAAAGCTCCAAAATTCCTATTACAGCAATACTTTTATTACGCCAACCAAAATGTAACAAAATTGTGTGCAAACGTTTGAGTTCACAAGAACTCTTTATCAGGCTAGTTCCCACTTCCTATGGGTCAACGTTGACAGATGGACAGAATTGCCCACCTGTCAACTGCTACCTATCATAGGACAAAGCAGGTTGGCAGAACCACTGATCAGTGGCAACTTTCTTTGATAACCTGCTTTTAGTGTCAATCAACTGATTGGTGCTGGGAGTGCATTTTCAAAGTCATCATTGGCAGTTAGAAGGAGTCCCTTTGAAGTACTTTTGGTGCACTAAGGAGTTTCTAATAGGGAAACATAGTACAGTCCTAAATTGGGTATTCCTAAGCTTCCCTTGGACCTGTTCCTATATAACTGAGTTTATTTTGCCTTATTTTAGTGAAGAGAGAAGAATGGGACTGGTATATATCTGAAAAAGATATGAGAATGTAGGCAATATTGACATTTTTACTGCAATGCATCCGAGTGAGCTTGGGTTAATATGCTTCCATTTTTAATCCTGTTGCATGCTTTTATAAATATTTGTATAGTTCCTTCAGCCTAAATGTTTAATATCAGATGTGAGAGGTATTCCTAGGTATTTAAAGCCACCATGGGCTCTTGGACTGGGCTATTTATTATTATTATTATTATTATTATTATTATTATTTGCAATACAAAAATATATATCATAATAACAGACAAAAGCAGTAAACCCCCCCCCCCACATAATGAAATAACCCTGCCCTCCCTCTGCAATGGAAATTGTGAGAGACAAAATGTATACATTTCCTACAAGAGAGACATAAAACTTTGATTCACAAAGTGAAAAGCAGAATATAATTTTTTGAAACAAACCAACAAAATGTAATCAGCTTCATATAGCAAGGGCCAGGTTTAGGATTCAGGGAACTGAGCTATATTTAACTTAGTGTACACAGCTAAAATGAAATTTACACAAAACATACGGACTTGGCAAAACCACTGCCCCTGGCTTTTTTTTTCTCTTTTGGCCAAGATTCAAGCATGGATACATTCATACATATTTGGATGCATACCGGTACATACCTGCATCAGGAAACCACTGAAAGGCATATGCTGAGTACTGAAATGCTACCTTGCATATTAAAATGAAATTTTAAACTCCAAATCTGAATTTCTGTCAGCAACATTAAAATGTGGAAAAGAAAATGCACATTTGCCTCTCAAAATTTGGTCCAGCTCTATGCATTTTTCAAGTCCTTTTCCTGCATCTCTTGTACCAATATGTTCACTCATAACACCAGATAGAGAGGTTCCCAGTGACCTCTGCCAACATATATACTAGGAAGCCATGAGATGGAGCCAAACTATAGGGTTCTGTGTAGGACTCAATGAAGTTAGGTGAAAGAATTCCTGGAAATATGGTGTGCAGCAGAACCCTACACATTATTTACTTGGACATAATCCCACTATTTAATAGGATTTAATCCCAAATCAATGTGCACTAGATTGAATCTTTAGGCTATAATGCTATATAAACTTACCTGAGTATCTTACTGAATTCAGTGGGACTTACTTCTGAGTAGACATGTATAGGATTATGCTGTTATATTAGTGTCCCAGTTTTATCAGGAACATATATGTGCCATATACTCTGTCTCAAACGAAAGACTTTTAAGACAAACACTGCTAATAAATTGTTTAATTATAACATGCTGTGGAATTCTCATAGCTATTTAATGTATAGGTCTTCTTTTTTTATTATTTTCTGGCGGTTTTAAAAAAACTGAACAGCACAATGCTACGTGTGTCTACTCAAAAGCAAGTCCCGTTGTGTTTGCTGGTGATTGTTCCCAGGAAAGTATGAATACAATTGCAGCCTAATATAGCTATAAGACTGAACAGTACAAGTCCATTTTGCATTAAAATTATAATAGTATAATGGAATAATCCACCATCCTGGATTATAAATATACTGTGAATCCCCACAGTGAATAAATAACCAGTTGCAGAAATAAATAAATCTCCTAATATTAAGTGTAATAAAGAATTGCTACTACAGAAAGACATTGACAGACACCGATTTCCATTATGAGCTTTCAAGAATTTTTAACCTATGTAGAAAATTATTTTTTATTTCCCCTGGAAATTTGAATGGTAATAAACACTATTCTGTGAATGTAATCACATCTGATGCCACATAACAAAACATCTCAGCAGGTCATGTTTTCCAAAGTAATGTCTGCTTCCTTTCTATAATGCCATTAGATTATTCATAAGCAGTTATTTATCACACTGTAAGAGAGATCTTTCATAGGTACTTGAAAGGAAGGGAGGAGACAAACAGAAAGAGTTCCTTAGCTATTCACATCTTAAAGATAAAATGCTAAGTCAATAGACATGTTGTAGTATATTGCCTTATCCTGCACATGATTTATTGCAGATGAGAATCAACTAGAAACTGAATTACTTTGAAAGTTTTACTGCTGATGTTAAAATTCCAGGTCTGTATACATACATTTTATAGAGGCACTAAGTACAGCTTTTGCAAATTTGAAACCTCTTATTTTGAGGTTATGTACATTGGAATAACCACTGCATAAAACAGAGACCTTTCATATAATTCTTAAACTGACCACTCAACCATTTATGTTGCTGTCATAGCTTAAATTTCGGGGGGACCCCATATTTTTGTAGCATTTAGACAAATTATTGGCAATTGTGCTTATTCCAAACCAGATTAGGTTTTTGAATGTTTTATACAAACAATTACAAAGGGGTATTCATTTTCCAAGCTAGTATCTGATTGCATTTTGGTATTTATGATGAAATTTGATGAAATTTAAAAGCACTTTCAGAGGAAAATAAGCTTAGTAATAACTTTCCCCAAATGTGTAAGCATGCTTAGAAACAACCTGCTAGATACATTTGAAGAGATCAAGGTGCTCTTGCATGTCTTGTATTATAGGTATCTCTGATTAGCTTGTCATCTACTCTGAAGAAGATGTAGCCCAATTCTCCTATGCTGTATAGCAGGCCAGCTGTTAGCTGTCTGTCAAGCACCTAAAGTGGACAAGTAGTCCAGGAGCAAAAATGTCACTCCTTTCATCTGGCAAGGAGCAGCTGCTGATTTATAGAGTAGGACTTTGTTCTTCCGTTCTATTTTACTTTCTTTCCTAAGGCAGAACCACAAAATCCAGGAGAAAAAAAAAGTGCCGTTCTCTGCAACATCAACAAGCTCTGACAACTGCAACAGGGTTTTTCTTGGCCCTAACAAAGCTCTCAGGCATCTCCTTTGACGCTCACCTTTCCCTCCCCCCTTCTTCTTTTTGCAATGCGGTAGTTATTGTTTAATTCAGCTTCTGTAAATGGAATGGACTGTGGCCAGCAAGCCTGGGGCATAAACACACCTGTATGAAAGAAGTCTTATTGTAGCAACCATCTACATCCAACCTGCACATGCACTGCTGGTTCTTGAGTTCAGAAGCTATGCTCCATTTTCCTGACAGCAAATTTCGCCCTAAGTAAACTATGCTTTTTGTATCCACTGTCCTGTCTTGACCATGCTTGTGCATTTTTCCATAGCCATTAAAATCTTCAAATCTGAAGGCAAAAGGATTAAGGCATGGAAATATATATTTTACCTGCCTGTCAACTCAGTGGACTTCAGGAAATTTGTTATGAACATCCCCAAGTCTTTCAAATCTATAGCCAACACCAACAAAAAGGAACTCCATGCTGAAAAATTGACGTGTATTGATCTTTAAGGTGTTCACGCTGGTTTAGGGACATGGTTAATATACTAGCAGCCACAAGCAGGTAATGATACAGAATTGATTTATTAAGGATTATTGGGGGAAAGAACTTTATAAGGAGTTGGTTTTAATACAATAAAAATATTGAAACTATGACCTGGCTTGACCCCTTAGGGTCAGCTGGTTTAAGAAACAGATCACCTTTTATGAGGTGCTGAGTGATCCTCTTTCTCCTCTAGAAGTTAAAGAGCACTATTTAAAGAAATTCCTTTATAGGAATCGGGCTCTTAATATCTTTATTGGCTGTTCCTGATTTTTAAAGCTACGGATTTTAAAGTTACAGAAGTGAGCATTGCAGAGAAGTTGGACACAAACCTCTATACGTGTGTGTGTGTGTGTGTGTGTGTGTGTGTGTATAATGTATCATGACTAACTTAAGCGTCATTGATTTCAATGGGTCTAAGTAGTCTGGATCTAATCCTACAAATGAACAACTATAGGCACAACCTATTTACTTTCCTAGAGATGAAGGGAAAAGTTTTAGGAAGACTAGACAGGTAAACAAAGAGATACAACAGCCATAATGATTTCTCAACGTGTGACAATTTTTCAGATGCGTATGTGCATGTTATCCTTTTCAGTCTTATCGATCTTATTTGTTTCGAAAGAAGGCAGAAAAATAATTTAAGTATAGCAGTGGGATAAGCCCCCAAAAGGTAATTCAGTAGAATTCTTTGCAGTGTTCACCAGAACTTAGTCTGGTCCCCAGCAGTAAGGAATTGTCACTATGGTATGAAAGTCACTGGAACTCTTATGCATAGAGGTTCCACCCCTTGCTTCATTGGAGAGTTACCCCTCCACTGAAATTAATGGGAAAGACTTTGCAAGCGATGTAACTATATGCATATTAGAGCACCCCCATTAGTATCCAAGAGATCCTTTGACATCTGCCAATTTTGCATCTCCTTTGGGAAAGCCATCAACTCTTGAGGCCAGTAGATGTTTACCTCCACCAACCTCTCAATTATTGTTCCCTGAGTCTTCTGAGTGCCAGTAAGTCCCCTCATTTCTTTAGAAATCTTGGTCACTTAACCTGACATAAAGCAGTAATATTTGTCTTGCACAGCTCCCCATTACTTCATTTATGCTCTGCAAAATATAGTGTTGATTCATCACCAGAAACAAATACAAAGGACAGCTTCACAAGAAGTAGTGTAGCATAGTGTAGACTGAGCTATGAATTAGGAAGCCTATGGTTCAAATCTCACCTCTGCTATGCATGGTTCAGGTAGCATTAGTAAGCTGTTGTGTGACATTAGGTGCTAGACATGGGCGTAGCCAAGAGGGGGCAGGGAGGGGCAGCTTCCCCCCTAAATCTATAACAATCAATAAAAATACATAGCAAACTGAGGTTCTGTCCCCCCAACAAAAGGCCTGCCCCCCTAACAAAAATCCTGGCTACGCCCATGGTGCTAGTCATATTCATAGTAGACATATAGAAATAAATTCACTTAAGTAACTTAAATCTATTGATTTCAGTGGGTCTGCTCTGAGTATGACTACCATTAAATATTACTGACTGTCTCATTCAATGCCCCATCATCTGCAATAAAGCCATTTATTGATTGCATTTACCATCTGCCCTTCATCACACAGTTGCAGGGCATGGTACGTAAAGAAATATACAGATCTAAAATACACAACAGCTAAAAGATATAAAAATAATTTAAAACCACATTAAATAACATCTCAAGGAAGGAGGTGACCATATTCAATTAAACCAGTTACTCCTCCCCTAAAAGGTCTAGGGGCAAAGGGGTGCCTCTTCATCTGTCAATGAAAAGCATATCATTTCACTGCAAGATGTAGCTTAGAGAGGATGGCACTGCATAGGCTATCACATAGAAAGACTCTCTCATGTGCTGTTGTCTCTAAAACTTTGCTAGGTAGTGGTGTCACAAGGAGGTGGTGGAGCCACAGTTGATCCTAATACCCAGCCACATTGATGTAAGAGAAGACATTCCTCCAGATATGGAAGTTATTTAGGGCTAACTGCCCAACCCTACAGGCTATTGCTTTGTACACTAGCACACCCTATATATATGTGAAATAACAACAGCGACAACAACAGAAATGACAAAACGATAAAGTTAGTGGAAACCACTAGAGAAACTCTGCATTAAAAGCTAGAGCTTTGAAAGTTATAGCATTTATAAGAACTCTGACCCATAATATGAAATAATGCACTATTTGCTGATTCTACTGACATTTGACTTTAAAACATTATAAACAAGAGTAAAAGTATTTTTTTTCAGAGCCAAAGCAAAAAGTAAAGCAAAAGGTAGGATCAGATCAGAAGCATTACAAGCAAATTTGGATGAACTATTTTAGCAATAACTTGAAAATGTATACAGAAACATTGGTAAGTATTTGTGAAAAATGCACAGTGAACTAAACAGGCTATATACATTTTTGTTGAACAGGAACCCTTCACCCTGCATGGGGAAACTGTTTTCAAAACTGAGAGTTTGTGAAATGCTGGACAGGGGGTGGGGGGCAGTGGTAAATTGCTCAAAGTTTGTAAATTAAAAATTGCACTGGGCCAACAAGCCATTTCTGTAAGCCTCTTTGCATTCTGTCCACTATTTTTGTTTTTAACACAAATGACATGCAGGAGCAGGTTTCCACTCAGCCAATGTGTTTCTGTTCATGTTTGGGGTGCATTGGTATGTGCATCATAATGCTCGTTCATAACTTGTTTGAGGTGCCATTCAAAATATGCAACTGGGTAAATCTCCAGGACCAGACGGTTTGACCTCTAGATACTATAGATCTTTAAAAGAATGGTTAATTCAACCATTGAAAGAGGTCTGTAACGAAATTATGGAGGGGAAGAGGGCACCAGAGTCGTGGAAAGAAGCGTACATTACACTTGTACCAAAAACAGAGACTGAAAAGACACAACTTAAGAACTACCGCCCTATATCATTACTTAATGTGGATTATAAAATTTTTGCAGATATTTTGGCGAAGAGATTTAAGAAAGTGCTGTTGGAAGAGATTCATAAAGATCAAGCGGGCTTTCTCCCAGGAAGACATTTGTCTGATAATTTGAGGAATATAATCGATATCCTGGAAAAACTAGAAGTGAATATTAACACTAAAGCAGTGTTGATATTTGTAGACGCGGAGAAAGCCTTTGACAATATTTCTTGGAATTTTATGAAGAAGAATCTTCAGGGTATGGGGGTAGGCCAAGGTTTTGAGAATGGTATAAGTGCAATTTATTCAGAACAAAAGGCTAAACTAATTGTAAATAATGTTGTTACGGAAGAACTTAAAATTGAAAAAGGGACACGACAAGGTTGCCCAATTTCCCCACTTCTTTTTATTTCGGTCCTGGAGGTTTTGCTGAATATGATTAGAAGGGACCAGATGGTTAAAGGTATACAGGTCGGAATTAAACATTATAAATTGAGAGCATTTGCAGATGACTTAGTATTGACGTTACAGAAGCCAGAATCTAGTACAAAAAGGGTTTTAGAACTGATTCAAGAATTTGGTCAAGTGGCAGGATTTAAATTGAACAAGTCAAAAACCAAGGTTTTAGAGAAAAATTTAACACCGTTTGAAAGAGAGAGGTTTCAGAATGAGACAGGTTTAACAGTGGTTAAGAAAGTTAAATACCTGGGGATTAACATGACAGCAAAAAATGGGAATTTATTTAAAGATAATTATGAAAAATGTTGGTCAGAAGTGAAAAAAGATTTAGAAATTTGGTCAAATTTGAAGCTTTCACTGCTAGGCCGTATTGCTGCGATAAAGATGAATGTATTGCCTAGAATGTTGTTCTTGTTTCAAACTTTGCAGATTGTGGACAAAATGGATTGTTTTAAGAGGTGGCAGAAAGATATCTCTAAATTTGTCTGGCAGGGCAAGAAGCCTAGAATAAAATTTAAAATACTAACAGATGCAAAGGAAAGAGGTGGATTTGCCCTGCCAGACCTTAAACTTTATTATGAATCAGCAGCTTTTTGCTGGTTGAAAGAATGGCTACTTCTTGAAAACACTGACATTTTGGACTTGGAAGGTTTCAACAATGTATTTGGATGGCATGCATATCTATGGTATGATAAGGTCAAAGCACATAAAGCATTTAAAAACCACATTGTCAGGAAAGCGCTATTCAATGTTTGGTTAAGATATAAGGATTTGTTAGAAAATAAAACCCCAAGGTGGCTGTCACCAATGGAAGCGAAAGCCTTGAAAAAGGTCAATATGGAGGTCAAATGGCCGAAATATTGGGAAATTTTGGAACAAGACGGAGATAGACTGAAATTGCAGAGTTTTGAAAAACTAAAAAACAAAGTGCGAGACTGGCTTCATTATTATCAGATAATGGAGGCATTTAAATTGGACAGGAAAATTGGCTTCCAGGTGGAAAGATCCAAATTAGAAACAGAATTGTTAGAACCCAAAACTAAGAATTTGTCAAGAATGTATAACTTGCTGCTGAAATGGAATACTCAGGATGAAACGGTAAAATCTGCTATGATTAAATGGGCACAGGACATTGGACATAATATCATGTTTGCTGACTGGGAACAGTTATGGACCACAGGTATGAAATTTACGGCATGTAATGCCTTAAGAGAGAATATTATGAAAATGATATACAGGTGGTACATAACCCCAGTCAAGCTTGCGAAAATTTATCACTTGCCCGATAACAAACGTTGGAAATGTAAAGAAACTGAAGGTACATTTTTTCACCTTTGGTGGACGTGCCCAAAGATTAAGGCTTTCTGGGAAATGATATATAATGAATTAAAAAAGGTATTTAAGTATACCTTCCCCAAGAAACCAGAGGCCTTTCTCCTGGGCATTGTGGGCCAAATGGTGTTAAAAAAGGATAGAACTTTCTTTATGTATGCAACAACAGCAGCAAGAATACTCATCGCAAAGTATTGGAAAACACAAGAACTTCCCACGCTGGAGGAATGGCAGATGAAACTTATGGACTATATGGAATTGGCGGAAATGACTGGTAGAATCCGTGACCAGGGAGAAGAGTCGATGGAGGAAGACTGGAAGAAATTCAAAGACTATCTTCAGAAACACTGCAAAATTAAGGAATGTTAGAGTGATGTTGGATTGAAAATAAGTGGTTTCCAGCTGTACAGGTTAAAGTTAAGGATAGATTAAGATTAAAGATTAAGATTAAAGATGTTTAAAGAAATGGAAATTTGATAATAAAAGGGAAAAATTTAAATTTGTATGACATTAAGATCAAGGATTAGGTTTAAAAAAGTTGAAGTTATATATTTTAACATTTTATTAAATTAAAGATTGGGCTAAAAAAGTGGAAAAGAAACTGCTGGTCAAATAATGTGGATTGGAATACAAAAGAGGGAGGTATGAGGAAGTCCAGAAAATAAGTAATTTAAAATTGGAAATGGAAAAGAGAGTCTGTTTTTAATTGTTATGTTTTATGCTTTTATTGTTAAGCTTTGTATTGTTTTTTGTGTGTGTTGTTTTTCTTTTGTTGTTGTTTAAAACCTTAATAAATAAAAAAAATTACATAACTTGTTTGATTGGATATGTATTTTTGTGGGGGTAGGTTTCCCCTCCTAGGTCACTGGTTATTGTGAATATATTACTATACCTGAATTGGGATCATGGGCAATTTACGGTATATTGATCCGGTACTCACAGGACAATCCTAAGTATGTTTACATAGAAATAAGTCCTACACCTGGGGCTTACATCTAGGCAAGTGTGTACAGGATCGCTTCAATACCTTAAAAATTATATTATGGAGAGAAGACATAAAAATACACCATCTCAAGCATGGTATCTGAATAAGGTAGTTTTGGGGGCCTTTGGACTAAAAAGTGAAATACAGTGGTACCTCAGGTTACAGACACTTCAGGTTACAGTCGCTTCAAGATACAGACTCTGCTAACCCAGACATATTACCTCAGGTTAAGAACTTTGCTTCAGGATAAGAACAGAAATCGTGTGGCGGTGGTGACGCGGCAGCAGCAGGAAGCCTCATTAGCTAAAGTGGTGCTTCAGGTTAAGAACAGTTTCAGGTTAAGAACGGACCTCCAGAACAAATTAACAACAACCATACCAGTTAATAAGTTATACTGAATTAAATTGCAATGCATTAAAAAGGAAATGCAAAGGAATGCAAAGATTTATCTCACTGAAAAATTTAAAAATCCTTTGTGAACATAAGAGTTAGATCAGCTGGCAAAGGGGGATTTGTTTCTCCTCCTCTTGTATCTTCAGTAGTTGTTCTATTCTCTGCTCTTTTCAGTGCAACTATATTATTATCCACAAAATTTTTAGCATCATCGTAATCATAAAATATATATTTTATATCTTTATAAATCACCCGAGGCTTAGCAGAATCCAGTAATGCCACATCTGCTTTAATCGTAGTAAATTCTAGCCTGAGAGAGTCTAGTAAGTGGAATATGTCACCACGTTTCCTGAAAGATTCAGGAAATACATCATCTCCTTGATTCCTGAAAATGCAAAACAAATACAACAAAGAGCGATTGGCAGAAGGAAAGCTGGTACACATACAGTGCAATCCTAAACATGTTTACTCAGAAGTCAGTGTTAACGAATTCAGTGGGATTTACTTCTAAGTAGACATGCACAGAATTGCTGTGAATGTATAGTTTGTACAGGGATTAACAAACAGGTATTACTATCTCTGTCATACAAAGATCTCTTGATCACCTGGTTATTCTGCCAGTGCTGCTGTTTTAAAATAGGTGAACTTCTTGCACCCTGAACCTACCACATATTCTTGAGCTGCTGCCCAAATTCAGCTGTTCAGATGCAAACACAAATCTACCTACCTCACTACCAGTGCTAACCAGTCACATTAATTTAACTATATAAACAGAGGTGATCTAACCTAAAGAGATCATGCTCAGCCTTTTTGCTGCTGAGTTAAAGTTAAAGTTGTATATAGGGTAATATAGGATATAATGCACAATGTCAAATATTGTAAATGAGATTGACTTCTTGCCCTACATGCAAACAAGGTGGCAAATAGAATATGTAAACCAGGTAAGCAGGTACAGCACCAAACACAACATGAGCGGCAAGAAGGGACAGACTTGCTCTATAAGGATTGAACCTTGTTGGCCAGGCACCCTACTCAACAATCTGCCGATTCTGAATATCTGTACCTGATGTTGGGGACATGAGACATGATGGAATTCCATTGGTATACTATCCACATCAGCGCCTAACTATATCCCTGCCTGAAGTATCAGCAGATAGTCTCAAACACGATTGAGGACTCTGAGATTGGTGGTCCTGGGAGCTTTAATATGCATGCTGAGGCTCTTTCTGGGGAGCATCTGAAAATTTCATGACCTCCATGGCAACCACAGGCCTGTCTCAAATTATCTGGACAGGATAAATTTAGCAGGATACAATTTGGACTTGATTTTCTGCAGTGGAAGGGGGGGGGATGATCCGTGCGTGAGGAAGCCAATAAAGACTACATTGTCATGGTCAGATCATTACTTGATTCATGTTTGACCTGATCATGTTTGACCTACAGGTTACCTGTAACTTCTGCAGGGGTGGAGAACTGGTTCTGATGGTTGACTCCTGAAGAGTAATGAATCCAGACAGTTTTTTGAGGTCTCTTGGAGATTTTCCTGAAGCCATTGGTACTACTGAGACCTTGGTCTCTGCATTAAATAAGGGGATGCCTGAGGCCATCAATATCCATTTCTCCCAAACCCCCTCAATCCAGCTTTAGAGGCATGTTGACTCCTTAATATTATGAGGAGCTGAGGGCAATTAAATGTTTGGGTCAACTGCTAAATTGCAAATGGTGGAAGACACGTAGTGAATATGATCGGATACAGGTGAAAACCCATAATGGGCTTGCTTTGTGGTGGTGACCAATACATCTTACTTCTCTGCCACCATTGCATCTGAACAATGTAATCCAGACGTTTTTTCAAGTCATCCAAGAGAGTTTTTCAAGTTGGAAAGGCCTTCCTTTGCATCCTGAATTGGCTGTGGCTAGGATAGAGTATTGGATTATTGAGGTGGTCAATGCCTATCTAAAAGAATGTGTGATCTTCAATGTCCTAAAAAGTAAAGACTTTATTGAACAAACCTATTTTGGAGCCAGTGATTTAGGATAACTACCACTACCTAGTGGTTTCTGGAGTACACTAATTATTTAGAACCATTCAATACAGTTTCAGGCCTGAGTCTGGAACAGAAACAACTTTGGTCATCCTAGTAGGCGAGTTACATTGGGAAATGGGTATGTGGAAGAAGAATATTGGAGTGTTGACCTCAGAAGGTGATGCTGGGGATATTTTTGTTCCAATCTGTGGCCTTCCACTTACAGGGTGACTCAGGTCTCTATTCTGCTCCATGCCTTTGCTTATCTACATGACATTGCTGGGTGAAATCATCACTGCTCCATCTGTTACAGGTGGCAGTAGTAGCTAGAAGTTCCTTTTATTAACTTAAACAAATACACCAGCTGTAATATGTTCTAGAGAGAATGGATCTAGCCTCAGTTATTCCTCAGAGTTCACTGTCAAGGTTGCATCATCTGCAAACAACATCTCTCAGATAAGAACCCACCACACTTTTGTCTTGGCATGAAGATGTGCCAGGTTAAACAGACCCCATCACTTCTCGAATGGAAGTACATACTGTCTTCTGTCGAGCTGAAGGCATAGGAGAACAACAGGGAGAAGAATATGCCAAAGAAAGTTGGGGTGAGAACACAGCCCTTTTTCACACCGCTCTTTATCGGAAAGGCATTTGAGGATAAACCGTCATACTGGATGGTGCCGTCTATGCTCTCGGGGAAGGACACATTTTATGCAGCTTAAGTGGCATCCTATCTTGTTGAGCAGTATGAAGAGTCCTTTTCAGCTGATGACATCAAATACTTCCATCAGATCTATGAAGGTGGTGTACAAGGGTGTCTCTGCTCCAGGCATTTCTCCTGCAGCTGGTGCAGTGGGAAAATCATGTTGACTTCTGAGCTCTAAAGCCACACTGGGATAGACCCTGTCAGTGAGTAACTGTAATCTGTTGAGAACTACACAGACAAAGGCTTTCCTCGCATAGCTTTTTATTGATAAGTACCGTATTTTTCCATCTATAAGACGCCCCCATTTATAAGATGCACCCTATGTTGGGGGACTCAGATTTAAGAAAATGAGGGGAGATGTATCCGTGTATAAGATGCCCCCTAATTTTTGACATTATTTTTTTGGGGGGGGACTAGTCTTATACACGGAAAAATACGGTATATTTTGCTGGTATTAATTGACCTAGTTCTGAATTATTTTGCTTTAATGTTATTGTTCCAAGTTGTAGCTATTTATTGGTACAGTTGTTCTACTGCTATTTTATTGTTATGGATTCTTAATGCTTCTGCATTTCTGTTTGGTATCCTGCTTCTGTATTTCTGTTTGGTATTCTATGGTGATTATATTTTATTTTTTAAATATTGTGATTCTTTATATGCTCGAGACGTCCTTGTGAGGGCTTGGACTTAAAAGTGGTCCCAAAGGATTTTAAATAGATTTTAAATACACAAACAAATAAGAGAATGAATGTACAACATGATAAAAAAATGGGGAAAGGGCAGCACAGATAAATTTTGCAAACAGAGAATGATTCTGCTGGCTCAAAATGATGAAAGAGAGGGATATGCAGGACTGGCCACCATATTCCGAGGGTGGGAAAATTCTGTATTTGTTATACCATTGAAATGTATATAAATATAAAATTGTCCATTGTCTTAACATTGAAATATTATTATTTTTTTAAAAAAAGTAAAAGCAACGAGGAGAAAACACAGTGAAAATGTGTTTGAGGATGCCCAAGAGACTAATTTATTGCTAATATATTTGTCAATTCTATTTCTCAAGTTTTAAGTCCGTCAGTATAAAGTGACAACGTGTAAAACATTAACTTATTTTCATGAGTGCACCACTTACTGGGAGAGCTTGTTAGTCAAAACAATCTACATAATGTTTGCTATAGAAGTTGAATGTAGCAACTTCTCACAGCAATTCGGACTCCCAAACCCCTGTTGGCAGTCCGTACTCTTTTACGTAAGGCTTGAATTCTGTGAAGTGCATTTATATTCCTGGCTACTTATCAGTGCAGTCCTATATACTTTCTCAAAAGTAAGCCTCACAGAGTTCAGTGGAGCTGTCCCCAGATTGTCTTTTTGATTGTATGTGGTCTTTAACAGGAATAAGATTCTTATTTCTTTATGTCCCTGTACACATTTTACACAGGCCCACAGAAAAATTATACTCAGCATTATTTGAGTGCCCACTGATTTCTCATAGCTGTATGCGCATCCTTTCCTTTGTCTAAATTTAATGTTCTGAACCACAGGGATTTAAAAGAGCAAAATAGAAGTAGGGACAGACAGAGGCACTTTAATAATTACGCTACACCACAGGCCCTCATATGTCTGAATCCTACACGGCAACTTGTTGTTAAATCAGTGTTGGATATCTTTTATTTTTTACACATTTTATTGGCCATCAACTTACAACTGATATCTTTTTCTGGTTAAACAATAAATGTGCTGTTAGTTTTAGTTGTATACAGTGGTACCTCAGGTTAAGTATTTAATTTGTTCCGGAGGTCTGTTCTTAACCTGAAACTGTTCTTAACCTGAAGCACCACTTTAGCTAATGGGGCCTCCTGCTGCTGCCGCGCCGCCGGAGCCCAATTTCTGTTCTTATCCTGAAGCAAAGTTCTTAACCTGAAGCACTATTTCTGGGTTAGCGGAGTGTGTAACCTGAAGTGTATGTAACCTGAGGTACCACAGTATTCTTAATATTTCTGCTCAAGATGGCACTTGTGTTGCAAGGACACACCATTCTCCTGCAATGTAGGTAGAGAATGGTTTCCAGTATGAATTTTGCATCACATCTCACCAATGTACACCCATTAGTCCTGTAACTGAATGTGGTTGTGTACGTTATCACAGGCCAGTCCTCTTGAATGCACCATTTATAAGCCCTAGAATTCATGCTAAAATACAAAGATGCCAACATTTAAGTAGGCATGTTTAATCTACAAATAATGTGTGCTATAATAGTTTTGCAACAATGCCAAGATATTTAACAGATATCAATATTTCAACCATTGTCTGCCCTTGATATAGAGCACCTAAGAAAACCAGTGTTTACTTAGAACAGCTTTAAACACTACTTGGCCCCAAAATTCTCTAGAAAAGGTCAGCATGGGTGAAAGGCTTGCTTTCTATAAGCAATCCTGTCATTCAGACTAACAGCAGTGATTCACTCACAGGAGGGAAAAAATGGCTCTATTGTTGGACTTATTGACTCCAGGGAGGGCAGCTACTCTATTATTACCATAGAGTGCTCACAACCTGAGCTCTGTGTTGGTCCACTTAAAATTACTATTTGCTGTGAAGGATTGGCAAAGCAATTCTTAAAATGATGGGGTGAAAGTAGGAGAAGCTCCACCAGGAGCTTTTCTTTTCCTTTAAGGAGGAGTGAGCAATGCACGATTCTTTCTGAGCCTGACCCACTTATTACCTTTTGTTCAGTTGTCTTTATTAACATATTAACTGACTAGATTGCCTTTAGAAATAAATAAATGCATTTCATTAGGTAATTATATCACAATAGCCTCTTATTAGGAAGGACGCAACGTTCAACCCAAACACTAAAATATATACAACCTGATGGTCACAGTATATGCAGTATACAAATATACAGTACAAACATACAAACGTCTGTAAACCTAAGGGCATTTGTGCAAATTACAAACTTTCATAGCTTTCAATCATTTAGGTGTTTAAAAAAATTAATTAAGCAGATGCCAAAATTACCACTGTTTCCTAATTTGGTTGATGTTCACACCTCACTGATGTTGCATGATAGTGCATATGCATTACTGATATTCAAAACATAATCGTTTGCTATTGAACAAAAGCAGTGGCAATGGTATTCTCCTATATAATTTTCTCCTAAATTACTTAGATTTGCAATGCTTTCCCCCATGATGGCATTTTAAAACTGAACCAAAGAAAGCAAAGTGGACAATTAAAAGAAGAGGAGATGAGAGTGTATAAGAACATTTTCAGTACACTGGTATATAGAAAGGTGAAGCAAACAGGCTAATCAGAATTTGTTTCCTATTAAAATTATCTTGAAGCTTGAAATCAAGCACCATGAAAGCTTGTCACCTTGCTTATAGATTTAAACAGTAGTACATTTTTCTGTCATACCTGTAAATGAAGGAATGCAAACTTTACCCCCTGCCCCGAAGTTTGCTTATTGTCTTTGAAATCCCTTCCTCACAAAAGCTTCGACTGTCAAGAGGTTGCAAATGAAAAGTCAATACTGGCGCTGTTATGTCATATTACATCCCTTGGGCGATAAAGCTGAGTTTGCTCAGTATTTGGGGTTGCTTTTGTTTTTGCAGCTTTAACATTCTGCCTGCACACCTGCCTTCGTTATGATCCATTAAAAGACTTTTCATTACAAATAAGTCCATGAAAGTTCAAAATGTGGAATTTTCTATTACTTAATTTTGTTTTGTTTTCCTTGACAAACCGTATCATCTGAAAAGTAGGATTATGATACAGTATAACATATTTAATTAAAATACATGCATTTTTAGTATACTAGTTCAATATTAATACCATCGTGGACTTGAAAGGTAAATAGTATGACCTAGTATAATGCAGCTTCCTTTGTTCCTAACCTAACAAATTAATTGTCTAAATACTGTGAGGTAGTTTTTGTACAATCATAAATTGCTCAATTCTGAATATTTAATGTTTGAAAATAGCACATTTCTATAGCATAAAATGACTACAAACTCTAGAACTTGGAATTTACAACTTTCATTTCCTCAGTAGCAGCTTCCATGCCATATGCCAACTACTTTTGAAACTCAGAAGTTTCAAACTAGTTTGTAATTCGGGATTTTGGTGGGATGTTCAAAGGTGGGTGGGGAGGCAGGGGAAGAAAAAAATGTTCAACTGGTGTTTGCAAGTTCTTAAGCATGTATAAAATGCCTGTCTGCATTGTGGTTGTATATTTTAAAAAAGTCTTGTTACTGTATATTAACGATTGCCCAAGAATGAGAAGGTAGCTACAGAGCTTGTACACAGCCCAAGAAAAAAGTATACGTTCTGCACACAGTTGGTATATAGTCCTAATTTTCCAGACTTGACAGCTGTAATAAACCTTAACCTCTACTTCCCCAACTTTCCTCAAGTGCAGCTTAAAATTCCACATGTGTTATACCATCTAACGAACCAGCCATTAAAACGAAGCCACAGATCTATATCAATAGATTAGGAGGAAAATAAGTGTGAAGTAAATGGAAGTGCATTCTGGAATGACAGCAAGGGGACGAAAGCCGATGATCATCAGTTTACAAAAGGAGATATATGAGCTAACATATTCTGCACACCACCTCAATATATACAGTATAGCAAAATCCAAGTAGAAAATAAGACTGATAATAACGGAACTGAACACATGAACTGTCATGCAAAGGCTAAACAGGCCACAACACATGCATTGTGTACAGTATTTTCATCTGATTTTAAATAGGAACAGTAGCTAAGCAAATGTTTGGTATTGTAGGATATATATAATAATATATATTATTATCATTTATACAGGGATGCTACGACTTGCTGCCTGTACAAAGTAGTAAAACCACCTTTTTTATTGATGTTCATGTGAACTTCCTTAATGTCAAGCAAAGGGATCCTGGCACACTGAAGGTAGAGTGGCCTAATTTGAACATCACGCCAAACCATGGTTTAGCATCAAATGAATGAACCTAGGTAAGTCTTGGGATTGTTTGCTCCTCCTCCCCTCCCATACAACCAGAGGAAGGAGGATGGAAGCTTCTTTCTGCTTTTTTTAGATTCAAGTTGGCTTAGTTAATGTTAACCGCAGTTTACTGATTAACTTAAACGACAAAGTGCAGTTAAGCCAGGCATAGGCAAACTTGGCCCTTCTCATGTTTTTGGCCTACAACTTGCATGATCCCTAGCTAACAGGACCAGTGGTCAGGAATGATGGGAATTGTAGTCCCAAAACATCTGGAGGGCCGAGTTTGCCTATGCCTGAGTTAAGCAGATGTGGAAACAAGCTTCTAAACTTCTTTTCCTGGTTGCATGGGGAGAAGAGAAGTGGAAAGGACTGCACCAGCCCAAGACTTTGCTTGGGCTCTTTTCTGGCAGTAACAATTAAACCATGGTTTAGCATTGCATGTGAACAGCCCAGTGGGACTTACTTCTGAGTAAACCTACTTAGGAACAGCTGAACATCATTTTAAAAGTTAGCTTGTGTACTCTGGATGCAGTGGTTTCAGAAAATAAAAATAATGTGCAATGAGAGAAGAGAGACCATTATAATACAATCTATTGTAATCTACACAGAGGTTCCTATTTTAAAAGTTTGCAATCTTATTTTTTAATAGTGCACAGAACATCATAGTCATCTCAATGCTACCCTCCCACCTGGTTTGAAGTTTCTTAAAATTCTGATTTCTTTAGGCCCATAATAGTAGCTACAATAACTTAAAATCTCATTTACAATTTGTTGTGCAACTATTATGCACATCTAGTTTTTCAAAAGTGTCTTAAAGATCACTTTTACATGGGATAAGAATTATAATCTCCCATAAATAGCTTGATCAAAGTACATAGTTTGCTGCAAGCTAAAAATACTTGGATTCCAGTTCTGATGCTCAAAAGAATGCTATTGTGAGTTGGAATAGAAATAACACTTTGTATCCCTGTTTAAAGAATGGGATTATTTAACATACAAAACATAATATTCTGTATGTAAATATATTTTTATTTACTTTTGCTGAAAATATGAAAGTAGAATATTTCTAACTGAAGGGTGAAGAAAGATATATAGTCTTACATTATGGCATACCCTCCAATATTTATCCAATGAAAATTGGCATCTCCTATTCAACAACAACAATTTTACTATTAATAATAATTTTACTATGTATACCCTGCCCATCTAAGTGGGTTGCCCCAGCCACTCTGGGCAGCTTCCATACTAAAACATACTAAACATACTGAGACATTAAACATTAAAAAACTTCCTTGTACAGGGCTGCCTTCAGATGGCTTGGGTGGCAGATAACTCCATACCCTCCAACATTTCTCCAATTAAAATAGGGATGTCCTAAGGCAAAGAGGGACATTCAGGGATCAAATCAGAAACCCGGATGGCTTATGTAAATCTGGGACTGTCCCTGGAAAATAGGGGCACTTAGAAGGTCTGTTATGCCTTCAGACACAACAGTGATTTATCGGAGAACATCAATGAGATGATTATCGCATGGAATATGGTTCTTAATATATTGTTGACTTTTCTCTTCACATTGCAATTGAGCAAAGGGTCTTAAAATCTTAACTTGACAATTCTGAGTTCTGTACATGTACAGCATTAAAAATGTAGTCTGTAAAAAATACCAGAATATTGGTTGCTGTCTATAACACAAGGCATAGGAACTTAAAATCAAAACTTTCAGCTAGTGGGTTTCCTGTGGTGGTGAATATATGGCTTTCTGGCTCTCCTATCAGTAAACAGAATAGAGAGATGTAATAAATACATCTAAAATGTGACAACCATGGATTTTTAAATGAGAAGAAAATGGGCACAGTGAAATGAGGTCTATGGGGAAAAGACCAGGAACTGATGAGAAGAGGACTCTCCGTCAAAGAAGAAAGGACTGCAATGTAACCATTTATTTTATGAGCTCAAAGCTCCAGTAAGACATCGGGCGGGGGGGGGGCACTTGTTCACCTAGCAGTCTGTGGAAAGGCAACTCCCAAACTGACACAAGAAAGGATCACATGCAAATTAAAGAGAAAGATAAGGACATAATGCCGTGAAAGAGGCTAGAGAATATTAGTGTACTGTGGCACTTGCTGGTGGAAGTTTTCTTACATTTCCCCCTCATTACATTTTAATTGAGAAATAACTGGAGGAAGAAGAGTAGGTTCACACATGCATATACAGCAAGGGCGGACATATGCTTCTTACACTGAGAAAAAGAACCATTAATTTTACACAGTGTAGTAATAATAATGAACATGGGGCAGCAGACAAGCAAGTCAAGAAGCAAACAGATATTGATCATGGAAACCTTACAGATAAGTCACTCACTGCAATGCTCACCACCATAGAGAGGCCATGCCCCCCACTGAAAATTGTTTTAAACCACAATCCATCCCAGGAGGTGGGTGCAGTAAACCAACCACAAGACTGGAAAAAGCATCACTAACAAGGGGGCGGGGAGAGAAATTCCAGACGCCTGAGACGATATTTACTCAAGGTTTGACACATTTCAGAACAAAATCTTGCTTGGGGGAACTTTTTTAGCAGCAACTCTCATCAAAAGCAAGGGATCCTATAGCAATTTCTGTGGAGGTGGGTGCTGGAGCACAAAAGATGGTCCTAGGCCTGTGGTGAAGAAGCTGTGGCCAGATGCTACCCAATTTCATGTAGCCTTCTAGACACGGCATGCCCACTCTTGCTCTCTACCCTCTTCAGAAACACTTCCTCTTTCACAGTGTGAGGGGTATGGGGTGGGGGTGGGGAGAGCTCTGAATCCATGGTGAATGGGATGGGGCTCATAGTGTTTATCACATTTTTATTATGCTCTTCAGCCAAGAAGTGATATACATGGAATTGTTCAATGATGCCTTCATGCATGTGGCAGGCCAAACTCTGGGCCTTGTTTTCTCAACTGGGCATGAAGAGGGTGATCTGAAAGTGAGAAATATTGACACCAGTCCCTTGTCATGGTCAGATCACTTCCTGCTGAGATTTAGGCTTTAGCACCTTTCCCCCTTCACCCTCACACCTCAGTCCAGATAAGGCTGTTAGTGGATGGTTTCCTACACAGATGGATGGGAGATGACCTGCTCTTAATGGGGTCACACTCCATCTGGAGGAGCAGGGACGCAGCTTGGGGGTGCTTCTGGATCTGTTGCTGTCGCTTGACGCTCAGGTGGTGCAGAGTGTCTTTCATCAGCTTCGGCCGGTGGCCCAGCTGTGCTCCTATCTGGACAGGGATAGCCTGCTGTCTGTGCTCTGATAATCTGCAGGTTAGATTACTGCAATGTGCGCCTCTGAAGACAGTCTGGAAACTTCAGCTGGTGCAGAATTCAATGGCCAAGTTGCTCACTGGGGCAAGATAATTTGAGAATATAACGCCAATTGTGGCCCAACGGTACTGGAAAGCAATTAGTTTCCTGGCCCAATTCAAAGTGCTGGTTTTGACCTACAAAGTCTTAATGGCTCAGGATTGCAATACCTCACAGACTGCCTCTCCCCATATGAAGCAATCTGGACCTTGCAACCATCAATTCCTGCATTTGCAGGGGTTGGACAAGATGGCCTTTGGGGGTCCCTTCCAACTCTACGATTCTATGATCATCTGAGGCCCTTCTTCATGTGTCTCCTCCATGAGAGATCCAGAGGGTGGCAACACAGGAACATGTATTTTCGTGGTGGCTCCCCCTTTGCTTTTAGGCACCAGACAAAAACATTTCTCTTCTCCCAGGTATTTAGCGAATTTAAACTTTAAATTCTTTAAAACTACATGGGGGGGGGGTTGTTGTTGTTCATGAGTATGTACGTATTTTTGTGTTTTTATATTGCAAAGTGCCCTGTGATGCCCTGTGATGAAGGGTGGTACAGAAATTCATAAAATAAATAAATAAAACCCTGCAAGACACTTAGATTGAAAGTTACAGATAGGTAGCCGTGTTGGTCTGCCATAGTCAAAATAAAAAAAATCCTTCCAGTAGCACCTTTAAGACCAACTAAGTTAGTTCTTGGTATGAGCCAAGAAGAAGTGTGCTTGCACACGAAAGCTCATACCAAGAACTAACTTAGTTGGTCTTAAAGGTGCTACTGGAAGGATTTTTTTTATTTTGACTTAGATTGAAAGACAGTGACTTGTGCAAAATCATTCTAGGAACTTCACGGCTGAGCAGGAATTTGAAACCAAATGTCTCTGGTTCAAATTCTAAATGTGATCTTCTAAGCACTATACCACCATGGTGCTTGTATTATTCAGACAAACAACAATAAGGACACATGTATGATGTCAGTTGCTATAGGTTGCAGAGTGGGTGCAAACTTCAGGCTTGCAGAATCCACTTTGATTTGGGGTTTTTTTTTCTAGAACCCCAGGATCCACTAACTAAAGCCTGATGCAAATGCCATACACTTAAAACAATATAAAAACTGAACAGAGTTTACAGTTCTTCCACACAAAAGAACTGTGGGCCTGTACCTGCTATTTCATTCCTGCTACCGTTAAACATATCCTCACCCACATATCTAGCAGCAGATCCAGATCTACCTTCTGTCTTCCTGTTGTAGGTTATGCAAGTTGCTCATCCTTTAGGAAATTTTCACAGAGTACCAGGAACTCTTTTTTTTGTTTGTTTTTACTACCACCCATGGTGCTTTTATCAATATATGAGCACCTCCTTTTTTTAAAAAATCACTCTTTTTCACTCTTAGTAATAATATTACTAATAATGCATGAATAGCAGCTGAACCGCTACTCCTACCTGCATAGCAGGCAAACAGAAAAATTAAATGGAGAGGGTAGGATCCATGATGCAAAGGGAAGAGCTCTGTTGTCCTCTCCCAATTATTTTCCTTTACAAAAAATGTTTCTGTGTACACATCTAGCAAATCTAGTCAATGTTAGACCTAAAGCTAGAAACAGCATGTTTTCCTCCGGGGTGAGCTTGACTAGTCTTTAAAATAGTTTAAAAAAGAATATTTTTTGGTAAGGAATTGCTGCCTTAGAAAGCCATATACTCGTGGGATGTATTCATGATTTTTAAAGGCAGAAAGCATTGAACATGGAAACAAGTGTAAAAGAATTAGCAACAAAAGTTACAAAACTGCCAACAATTGCATGGGCATTGTTGCAAGGGGATGTATCCTTTGATATCAGCAATTGCATGAACCATGCTCAAAAGATGCCTGTGGCCAACCACACATTTATCAGTAGCTAAGAAGAAATTTAGAGTGCTGGGGGGAAGGTACCCAGAACAATGAAACACTAAGGATTGGTCCTGGGTCTGCATATTGTAGTTTACAGAAACTGATAGTACAATGTCGATGCTTCTTATTTTTTTTGATAGTCAAAAATGCAGAGATTTCATAACTATCTATATCATATAAGCAAATGTTATTTGCATAAACACAACTTCTAAAATGTTATTTAACTGTCTCATTCAAAGACAAATATAGTCAATTACCAGGAACTTGATAATACCAACAGTATTTAAATCAGTTCCAGGGGAATTATCCTTTGGTTTGGCACACATTGCACTCATACCAAGAACTCTGGCACTACAGACAGACATTCTGTCTGATACACATCTGAGTAATAGCATTCTTCTAAAAAGTCAGTGATCAGTTATTCATTCTGGGTATTCTACGCAATATGACTTTACAGCAAAGTCAAAGAGTGAAGCAACATAGCCCTTTATACCTTCAGAAAAACGCAACTGAAACTTTATGCATTTTATGTTATTTTTATGCTTTTACACTTAACATACTTTTATGATATACTTTATGCATTTTTATCTTGTGCTATATACCATATAAGAGAAATGTACATTAGCATATGCTACCAAGAAACAGCTTTCACTGTTATCAAATTTTCATCTTGGTTTCAGTGTTTAATTAGGTGCTGTTTTAACAACATTTGGTAAATGCAAATCAGTAGGTATCATTTTTGTGTGTGGATGCCATGAAACATTATTGCTTGCTGCCTTCACTACAGAGGAGACAACTGCAAGAAAGGAAGTACTATATTGTGTTTAAGACACTAGACAGGGAATCAGGAGACAAAACCTGGAGACTGGCTCAGATTTTGGCAGATACTTCCTATCTGCCTTGGGGCTAGTTACTGAAGGCCAGATTTATACAGTCTCCAGGGGCTTAGTTACCCAACAGCCTGCTCTCCAAGCAGCTTTTGCAAACCCATTAGAAGGACTGTACTGATGTAGCAATTTGCATGTTCGGCACCCCAAGTTACTTTCATATAGATTCTCACTGGTATAAACATTGTAAGGATGAGGCGCTTCTGAAAGCCTTAAAACTGTACTTAAACACTACTGAAAGCTAAAAATTTTGTACAAATCAGTTATACAAATTCCCTCCCAGTCACCTCACAGGAGTTGTAATTATTTTCCTTCACAAGTGTTCAAACATTAGTTTTCTACACAATGTCATTACTACCACAGCTTTCATAGTGCATATCACACTTCATGCTGGGAAAAATATATTATGGCTATCTCATTCTTCCTTGCAGTGAATTTTTATTTATTCAGCTACTTCTCCCACCTCAAACATTTCCTGTATTATTATTTTTTATTTTTGGCCTATTGTACAGATCCAGTCAGAGCAGAGACAGTTGGTTAATGCTATGGCACCAAGATCTGCAGTCCCAACTCAAAATCACCTTGATCCTGGATTTATGAAGTGGACAGCATGGTGTTCTAAGGATGGGAATGGTTTGGATGGGATAATCGGCTTGATGGGGCTGGAGATGTCCCACAGGAAAAGGAAGGATAAGTGTCACCTAGTTGTCTGTTGCATGATCTCTGTATTTTATTTTTGCAGATGTTATCTGGTTAATTGGTTGTAACTGATGGGAGTGGTTTTGTTTCACTATTTGCTGACATTTTGTTGATATTATCTTGTAATACTGGGAGGATTTCAACATTGCACTAAGGTAATCATTCCATCAGGCTTGCCAGATGGAAGGCTTCCCCCTCTCCGCCCCCATGTGTGGTGTCAGGGGTTCTCACAACCCCAACAAGAGCAAATTTCAGGGGTCACAATAGGCACACAGAAGGGAGGAGATGGAGGAAAGCTCTGACGCACAAGCAGAAGTCTTTGCCCAGGGCTTCCACTGCAGGAAGTTATTAGTTGAATCCCACTCACTATATGAGAAATTGATTATTGAATGTTGTTAAAATGCTTTTTAGTTATGTTTTGAATTGTTATGGGATGACAATGTAATTATATTTTGTCACTTTTATGGGTTTTAAGCAACCAAGTACAGTATGAAGAAAAGTGGCAGTCAAATCTAACATGAAATGAAAAATCCTTCTCACCTCTGATAATTTCTGCATCACATTCTCTTCTGCTTCCTGTCCCTTTCCTCATTTCCTCTTCTTCTGTGACTTGAGACAGTAAGGCTTCTGAATATCTGTTGCTGTAAACCAGGGGTTGTCAACCTGGTTTCTACCACCCACTAGTGGGTGTTTCAAGATTCTAGGTGGGCGGTAGGGGGTTCTACGGCACAAGCTGAATCCTGAATCAAGAACTGGTGGGCGGTAAGGAAATTTTACCATGAAGAAAGATGCATTAGTGGGCGGCAGGTATAAAAAGGTTGACTACCCCGCTGTAAACCTTGGGAGGGGAGAGTGCTCTTGTGCTCATGTTCTGCTCCCTGGTTTCCCAAAGGCATCTGGCTGGCCACTGTGAAAACTGGATGCTGGACTAGATGGGCCATTGGCCTGATCCAGCAGGGTATATATGGGGTATATATTCTAGTTTGCCCCCAAATTACAGTGGTACCTTGGGTTAAGTACTTAATTCGTTCTGGAGGTCCGTACTTAACCTGAAACTGTTCTTAACCTGAAGCACCACTTTAGCTAATGGGGCCTCCCGCTGCTGCCATGCCGCCGCAGCACGATTTCTGTTCTCATCCTGAAGCAAAGTTCTTAACCTGAAGCACTATTTCTGGGTTCGCGGAGTCTGTTACCTGAAGCGTATGTAACCCATGGTACTACTGTTCATCATATTGGCATAGAATCATAGAACTGTAGAGCTGGAAAGGAACCTGAAGGTCATGTAATCCAACCCTCTGCAATGCAGGTTTCTCAACTAAAGCATCCATGCCAGATGGCCATCCAACCTCTGCTTAAAAACCTCCATTGAAGGACAGTCTACTCCATCACTTCTCGGGGGAGTCTATTTCACTCTTGAACAGCTCTTACTGTCAAGAAGTTCTTCCTAATGTTTAGTCAGAATCTCCTTTCTTGAATCCATTAATTCGGGTCCTACCTCCTGCCCCAAGAGCAGGAGAAAACAAGCTTGCGCCATCCTCCATGTGACAGCCTTTAGATATTTGGCTATCAAATCTCCCCTCAGTCTCCACTTTTCCAGGCTAAACATACCCAACTTTCTCAACCGTTCCTCATAAGGCTTGGTTTCCAGACCCTTGATCATCATGGTTGCCTTTCTCAGCTTGTCAATATTTTTCTTGAATTGTGGTGCCCAGAACTGGACGCCGTTCTCCAGGTATGGTCTGACAAAGGCAGAATAGAGCAGGACTATGACTTCCCTTCATCTGGACACTATACTTCTGTTGATGCAATCTAGAATATCATTTGCTTTTTTGCTGTTGCATCTCACTGCTGACCCATGTTTATTTTTAATAGCTTCTAACTTTTGTGGACCTATTTGAAGTAGAATAGTTGATTAACTTGGTTCTAGCATATGTTTTTTCTCCAACCATTTCACTTTAGGCTATACTTCTGCAAAATGGCCTCTTCTAAAATATAATGGCTCCCTGTGTGTGAAATGCTCTCCCCAAATTGTCTCACCTGGCATGTTCAATACATATATTTTGGCACTAGGCGAAAACATTTGTTTTCCATCATGTGTTGGACTGAGTAACATTCTATGGCCTTTTAAATGTGTCTGTGAGTTATTTGTTTCTTTTTAAAAAAATGTATTTTGTCTTTCCATTTTGTATTTTTATGTTGTGAACTACCCTGTGATCTTCGGATAAAGGGCTGTATACAAATTTAACAAATAAATAAATAAAAATAACAAAAATAAGGGTGAATAGATTTATATAGCTGCCTGATAGTGTAATGTATAGTTTTGCAACACTAGAAGTTTAAGAAGATCCACCAACAGAACAATAAACATAACTCATTCTGGACTTTAGGATAAAAGAAAATAATAGAATCATAAATTAGATGTGAAACTCTGAATAACTACAATCAAATTTGGAATATATTTCTGAAACTGTGACTAAGAGACAGCCCACCACTAAGAGACTACAATACTTTGTTTTGATTGATTTGGCCTCTCCACTTTCCTTTCCTAATTTCCCCCACTCCACTCTGTTTTTTGATTGAGCACAGGTTTGCAATGGACATGGAACAAGTTTTTACACATGGGACAGAGATTGGGCCTGTCTGTTCTGGATGCTATAGTCATTTTACTGTATTATCACTGAAAAACAAACAAACAAACAAACAAACAAACAGACAGACAGACAAACAATAGAAAACACACACTTCCTTCCTCTATTTCTTCTTTTTCCCAGACCAAAAATACTGAAATTCATAAATGTTATGGTTCCTGAGCCCATTTTTCTGCAATTGTAAAAATTGTAGGTTTTTGTGTGAATCATCATCATATATAGATTGGAACTAGTAGGAATAAACAAAAGGTAGAGGCACATGTCATATGCATACTGATGACACTTAAGCCCAAACCTCCAGCTGACTTCTCACAGTGGCTTCATGTGGATGTTAAAAAGTACAGGGGACAATATAGAATCCTGAGGCACTCCAAAGAAGAGCCCTGCTGATCAGTCCAATGGCCCATCTAAGTGGCTAACCAGATATCTGTGGGAAGTCCCTAAGATCAACATGATCCTCCTTCCACTCAATTCCTAACAACTGCCTGTGATACTGGAGGGAATATATAACCACCAGGGCTATTAGCCATTGATCGGTTTATCTTTCATGAATTTGTCTATTCCTTCTTTAAAGCTGTCTAAGTTGGTGACCATCACTACATTTTGTGGTAGTGAATACCATAGTGAATTCTAGTAGTACAAATGGGAAGACACCAAAGAACGGTCAGGAGGCGCTGTAACCAGCTAATAGGATAAAGTTGATAACAGGTGCTTCTTTCACCATTGCCACCACTTGAGAATCTAGTAGCAGTCAGGATCCAGAAAACCTCTGGGCTGTAAATTTGCTCTTTTAAGGAAAATGTAACCATGTCAGACAGATGCCTGGTTTAGTGCTTACATGCTGAATGAATAACATAGAAGCTAACATATCCATATTAAAGGCAACAAATTAAAATATATTTTGAGAACATGATTTTTAGAACAAAAAACTTATTTACCCAATAAGTGCAATTAAATAAAACAAACGACTTCCAGCTATACCTATTATAGATTATTTTCCTAACCAATTCAATATTTATCCATTTGCATCCTTGGTTAAACTTCTGTAACTCTTTGTTGTCTTCTCTTGACTCTGCACCACTTCAGGCCCATGTGTGCTCGAAAACTCTTAAAGTGTTTCAGCACCTCTTCTTTATTGCTGCTCTACAACTCTTCAAGTTTCTGACTCCACAGCTTTCTGGCTACCTACTCTACTTTCTAGCTGGACTTATATACAGCTTTTCACTCCCCCTCACAACCTTTTAGCAAATCAGGAGTAGACTTCTGTTTAAGTTCCTATTTTCCCTTAATTGTCAGGTTCCTAGACTGAACGTTTGACCCACCTGTGCAGAAAGCATTGAACAAAACTTCACCTTATACTTTTAACCTTCCTTCAAACAGCTTCTAGAGCAAAACACCCCCTTGTGCTTTTAACCTTCCTGTGCCTTCTGATCCTCCCACTTAGGAAAGCCTTTAAAACAAAAAGCAACCATTTGATAACCCAAGCTTTACAACCAGAAACCAAACACAAAATGGCTGAAAGTTCTATTCCTTCATAGAAGGTTAACTTTGAAATATGTTGCACTTGATACATTATTAAATGTTCATTTCATCTACAGCCAGTGAATGCATGTGGATGTTTAAGAACATTTTGCTTCAGAAACACAACCTATTGTATCTTCAGTTATTTCAGTGATGCAGCACACACGAAGCAGCCTTTAATAAGAATGCTAAGTGGGGTTATTGTTCCTTAAGGATCGATTCTAAGTTATTTGTTAAGTTTTGTGGCAGTAACGAAGTTACCAAGCTTTCCCACACTACACTTTTCTAAAGAAATGGAATCATACTGTTGTCCGCATTTTACTAATCCTATAATAAAGCTTATCCTTTCTCCACCTCATGAGTGCTCAAACATGCAAGTACATATCCTGTAGAGAACTGTGAAAAATACCAGGTAAAAATGTGGCTATTCATACAAGCATTCGACTAAAGTGGTGGCCCTCTTCTGGTTCATGTAATTATATTGTTAGTATATTGTCTGCTTTTACTTTAAGTTTTAGTCAAATATTATTTTATCATATTTTAAGGTTGTTCCTTGCTCTAGGATTGTGTGCACAGTGAAAAGTGGGTTGTAAATAATGTAAATAAATGAACATCATCATATATGCAATGAAGTTATTGACAATCTTCCTTGTAGATGGTAGTTATGATGAACAACTTCCAGCGTTATAGGATCTGAAATTCCATCATGTTGGTTGGGAACATTTGGTCATGAATAAGGTGTGATAGGCACAGTTGATACCACAGTTTATCAAGTGTTACACAAGGGGAGAGGTTGGCAGGTATAATCAGAAAAGACTATTGAACACTGATGATAGATGAGGTTTTTTTAAAAATGAAAACAAACATGAGAATTTCCTTACAACATGGGGTGCTTGAAACAATGCCTCTTTTACCACAATACAATGAAAAATTGATACAGAGATCAGAAAAAGCACACTATTTTGACTCCAGTGGTGACATAAAAGTACAGTGGTACCTCGGGTTAAGAACTTAATTCGTTCCAGAGGTCTGTTCTTAACCTGAAACTGTTCTTAACCTGAAGACCACTTTAGCTAATGGGGCCTCCTGCTGCCGCTGCACCACTGCTGCACGATTTCTGTTCTCATCCTGAAGCAAAGTTCTTAACCCAAGGTAATATTTCTGGGTTAGCGGAGTCTGTAACCTGAATCGTATGTAACCTGAAGCGCATGTAAACCGAGGTACCACTGTATTCCTCACCTTCATTCAGTGAAATGGCCAGGACTGACATAGGAACGAAGCAACAGTCAAGCAGCAGCATGACTGGGGAAATGTGACGGACTAAACTGGGAGGCACTGCTTTCTTAATGAAATTATCAATAGAACCCCGTGATGGCACTGCGATATTATACCAAGATTGCAACCCCATTGCCTAGGGGGTTAATCTTGATCAGAACATAGGTAGCTGCCTTATACTGCACCAGACCACTGGTCTATCTAGGTCTATGTTTCTGCAGCAGACACAGAGATGCTGGGGACTGAATCTGTGAACTTCTGCATGCAAAGCGGATGCTCTATCAGTGAATTATGGCCTTTCCCCTTAATGAAAGCTTTTCCATTGCTGAAAGCTAAGTAATTTTATCATAACAAAAAAGTGCGGGATCTCCTCCCATGCTGTAGAGGAGGACCCTCGAACACTTAGAAATAATTTTCAAGAGGCACAGGAAGCTGCAGGGTAAAGAGGGAAATCAATGAAAATCTCCTTCCCATTTCCCATGAGAGAAACCGTGAGTGGAACTCCACTTATGGGATCTCTGGATTCACTCCAGTTTTTCACAGTAAGGACAAATATAACAAAAACATAAATTACCCTGAATCCAGCTTATTTTACAGAGCCATGCACCTACAAAGTAGCTTTGTATTTGTTTCCTTCTTAAAATGCCCATGATTCAAAATAGGGTCTTGAACTGTTTCTGAATTGAGATCTATTTTCGTCAGGGTGTTTTGTTTTGTTTTAACACTAATTTAAAATAAGCAAAATATATGCCCTTTAAATCCTTCTTAAGGCTCTATGACCTGTAAAACTATCTGCAATATCAGCAGCAGAAAGCCTTCTCCAGAACAAATGCTTATGTTTTATGTGTACTGTATTTGCTAATCATTAGTTCATAAGCAAGAGCAGATATACAGCATGCTATAAATAATAGTGGGAATGTAAAAGTGAATTGATCTGTCTGGCTATCTAGTAATACTGCTGGCAGAGGACCAGCACTGAATGGCTGCCAACTATCATAGACCCAGCCAGTGATTAGTCTAGGGGTCTTGCCCTGTCAGGCAGAAAACAGTCTTAAGCTGAGCTCCCAGAACTGTGAGCACCGCCTACTGCTCAACAATGAGCACTTCCTGCAGTGTCCTCTTTGCTGAGTTAAGTTTAAATAGCTGAAAACATGTACGCATTATCAAGGTATAAAAGCACCCATCCAAGAATATTAATCACTGGTGGGAGATGTCAGCGTTCTTGTGAACTGAAGTGACTTGCATTATCCAGTCTGGCTACGTTCTCTCTCTCTCTCCATTCATCTCTTCCTGGCTTCCCTCAGACGTGCACTGCAATGTACTAAATCCATTCCTTCGGTTTATCTTATCTATTTACGTGTGCACAATATATATATTCCTTACCTAGATAGATATTTATGGGTGTGGAATGGGGAGGTAAAAACAACAACAACAAAATGGGAAGCATTTGATACATATCTATGTTTTCTAGGATAGTAATTATCCTTAATAAATGTAATTACAATGAAAGCTTATTGGGTGGGGTTTTATTACAGGAAAGAAGTAGGATTGTTCAGTAGCAAGTCCAGACAGCAAAACTATTTTCCTATCTATAGTGCAAATGGAGCAAAATGGTGGGTTAATTCCCCCCTCCCCCCACACTTTAAGTCAGTTATGTTGATCCACTTATTGCATTGCTTGAACTAGTTCTCCCTATGTATAAACATGGAAAGACAGCTCAGGCAGCAAACTCACCTCGAGATGCCTTGCAGGGATTCAGTAATGTGCCTGCTTGGCACTGTTTCTTGTATCCCTCAAGGCTGTCTCCCAATCTCTTTGTAAGACCAGCGTGCTGGCTCAAAAGAAAAAGAGAGAAAGAGAAAGAAAGAGAGAGAGAGAGAGAGAGAGAGAGAAAGAAAGAAAGAAAGAAAGAAAGAAAGAAAGAAAGAAAGAAAAAGGTCCCCCATCAAATAATGCAGTGCTCAGCCTCATGCAATCTATCTTTGCTATGTGATTTTGATTCACTGTTTAGTAGAGGAGCCGGGTTGCCATTATGTGCCCAGTATTCACATGCAAGCATATGCCTGAATATAAATTCTGTCTGTAGATCGAAGGTGAGTTTCTAATTAAGAACTGGGAAGTTCAATTTCCACAAAGAGATCCACATTTTATGGGTAAGAGCCCACTGTGGGAGGCAGCTGCTTTTGTTTGGGAATCTGTTGGTGTTTGCTTTCTTTTTTTAAAAAAACAACAACCAGATTTCATAAATACCAGTGAAATTCAAACAAACCTGATTGAGATTTCACTTCATCACTTAAGATATATTTTGTAGAGTACAGCCTGTGCAGTAATCCTCTGCTATGCTTTAATTTGGTTTTAATTTTATAGGCCCTGTTTTAACTGCATATTTCCAGACCTTTATTTCTCTCACAGCTCTTAGCAAAATGGTAGCTCATAAACACAAGCTCTGCTGTATAGACTTTGCATTTCATCCCAAAGTATTTCCTTCTTTATAGCCGTGGTCTTTCCATCCTAGTGCTCTGAGCTTGGGTCACAAATCTCACTGCTATTCCAGTGTGTGACATCTTCGCTCGTTTGCCGCTGCTCATTAACAAACAATACTGCTGTGAAATTGGTTTAATGACAAAGTAATAAAATTGCTATTCTGCTCACAGATTGCCTCAGGCACTTTGAGCTCCTACAAGGCTTACTGTGGGTGCCAAGATACATTAAGCTGCTTATTCGTAAAAACTGCATCATCTGTTTTTTTCACAGGTTCCCCCCCCCCTTTCCCTATCTAGTCTCTGCTTCTTTTTTATCTTCAAATAAAAAGATATATTTGCTTATGTTCTTTCATGCTGTCAAATTTTTACTTTCATGCATATTTCTCAAAAATGAAAGTGTATTTCATTTCATTTCTGGGTTTTTTCCTTCCCAAAAGGTCACTCTGTCCCTACTGCAAGGTTGTTCCTAGACTCAAAATTGCAGCAATGTAACATTAAGACAGATGTATTTTTATATACTGTATTATGTAACCAGGAGACAGGATAGTATCAGTCATATTGCAGGCATAAGACTTCTTTCTTTTCAAGAATGAATTATGAATTACCCAGTAATTTTAACTGCCATTTTAAAGATATATGTACATATGCTACACAAACATAAACACATATACTAAGCATCTATATAAGAGAACTGTGCTTCCTTGTACTTCCTGCATTTTGTCAATAGGTAAATATATCAGAGTAATAGTAACACTTCTAACAGACTCCTTTCTCATACAAAGAAATGTCACGTTTTGTGACAGTATCCTTTTTTCCTATTTCTGAATTAGGCCCACACATCTGATGATTTACTGCAGTCAGACAATGGTGAAACAACCACTCGCTCTTTGACAGGTAGGCTGTTCTCGATAATTACAGCCAGACATCTTAACACTACTAGTATGGTGTAAATAAACAGACAAAGTACCAATCAATAATACGTATATTCTTACCTTTGCATTTTTAAACACATGCTAGCAATTTCTATTTCCCTCTACATTCTTCCCCCTCAAAGACAGGGTGCAATCTGCTTTAAATGCACCACACCAGTTTGCCTTCCATTGCCCCTCCTTAACATTTTCATTACTGGTCATGTTTTTAAGGAGTACAGAAAAGCAGCTCATATTGAAATAGTCATTTTCCTTACATCTAACCAAGTAGTGTGTGACCTGCTAAATACCTGTAAAAGTATAGTTTGGGCAACTGGTATCTCTAAGGGCTATGCAAAAGTGGAAAAACTGGTTGGGAACAATAAGACCTCGCCTGAACACGATTCTCTTCTCCTCCCAACTTTAAACTGATCCTCCCTTCAAATCTCTTGTGCTTCAGGGCTTCCCCAGGTCACATTCATTCTGAAGTGAGTTTGACCTAGGGAAGCCTCGGAGCATGAGATTTGAATACAGCAGGCTGGTGCAAGCCCCACAGAGACTTCCAGACTGGGTAGCACCCACAGCAGGATTGCGAAAGATAGAGAGGCCTATTAGAGGTCAGAAGGGGATTTTTTTAAACAGGCAACCAAAAGGAAATGAACTGACTGATGGGAATTTTTAAATATAGGCTGCAGAGAGTTGAAAAGGCTCTTTTTCAAGGTTTAGGGAGAAGGGAAGTTAACACGGGGTCTTCCAGCGCATGTTTACAAGGAATCAGGAAAGACAAGAAGATAATTGTAATGTCTCAGAAGGATACGTGCCAGAAAGGATAATAGAAAAATGAGAGAGAAAGGGAGCAAGAAAATATCATGCACCGCAGATGTGGAGAACCCTCCATAAGTGGAACATGAGTGAAACAGCAAGGGAGGGAGGCAGAGCTCACCCACACTCTTGGTGGGCACAATGCAAAGATGAGGGGATAGCATGGCCATTCTACAGCATCCAAACACTGGAAGGCATCACCTTGCAATACGAAGGGCTCTGCTGGTTCTCTGCGTTAATGTTGTTATGGGAAGTTCAAATGGAGAGGGAAGACTGGTCTTCCTTAGGACAGTTCATGGCTACATGAGAGAGGCCTGAGCCGCAAGGGTGAGATGTATTGGTCTGATGGTTTCAAGGTAGAAAAGAGGAGGACTCAAAGTGGGATAAAGGAACACCAGGGAGGGGAGGAAAGATGGTAAGGAATTAGAGATATTAGTCTAGGGACCGAGAAATACGTTGCAGAGGCCAGTTAGGCCTGCACAGCAACATGGAAGCTGGGGCTGCCAATTTTTAAAGGTACACTGAAGATTTTAATAAATACAAAGTACAACTTTTTAAAATTGGCAGATAGACTATCAAATGGTGTTTTTGTGTTTTTTTTTGTTTTGAAGAAACCTCCTTGCTGCAATATACTTTCCAGGTAAATGAATATTTTTTTTAAATACAAATGGTACCAGGTTTCCATCACAAGAAAAAAACAACAGTTAAATACTATTAATGGTTACTAGACTTCCCCCCCCACAAGCAAAAAAACTACTGCCATTTTATGAGAATCTGTGTCATTCAGTAATATTTGTATCATGATGTTGATAACTAGCCCTGTGTCACAGAAACCAGAAAAAAATGCATTTGGGGTTGAAACTATGCATCACAGAACAGAATCAATCTTCCTAATTAACTGCAAATTAGCAATCCCAAAATGAGTGGGATCAACCTGTCTTTACTGGCCAAGAATCATGTTAAGTATATAGCTTCCTCTAAGTGCCTCTAAATTACTTTTACGCCTATATAAAGTAACATTCTTTTAATCTAATGCTGCATTAGTGTCACTGGGCTCAAAGTTATTACCCTGTTTTAAATTTCAGCAGATAGGTAGGCAGATAGAATGATAAACAAATTAATAGACAGATATGAAGATAGCCTGAAATTTTCTATGCAGGGCTCAGAGCAGCTTCTCATAAATCTCATGAAACCACAAACAAGGTACTAATTAGCATAACTCTGTACAAAGAAAACTTTCTTTTCAAAAAAGGAATTCTTTAAGGTCTCTAAGCAGTAGCTGTTCAGAATAGAGAAGCAAACACGAAGCGAGAAAGTAGGAAATAGTAGGTATTAGACTCTCTATGTAATTAATGGTCTGAATTACTTGTTATTCAAAACTAATGGATGAAGGCTAATAAATTGGAATTTAATCCAGACAAGACAAAGATGCTCCTGGACAGAAGGTAAATTGACCCTGGAAAGGGGATTCAGCCTGTTTTGAGTGGGGGTAGGACTCCCCTTGAAAAACAGTTTCACAGTTTCAGGGAGGCTTCTGAACTCTGCTTTGCACCTGGATGTATAGTTGGCAGTCGTCTGCCAACTGCATCCGATCCTAAGGATATCAAATATTGTTATGGTAACACATATTTAAATTTTATCGAAGTGGATTATTGCAAGAACTACTATACTGGGATGCCTTTGATTAATTTTTGGAAACTTCAATTGATCTCGAATATGGCTGCCATGGATTGCCTATGTTGCAACAGTTGTACTGTTTGTAGGCACAATTCAGAGTGTGGGTAATTATCTGTAAAGCTTTCAATGCCTTGAGTCCATATAATCTAAAGGACTTCTTATACTAATCTGCCTGCTGCCTAAGATATGATGTAGAGACCTGCGATGGAAGCATGATTGGCTGCAACAAGAAATTGAGCTTTCTCAGTGGCCACAACCAACTATGGAATATCTTCACCCATGAAGTTTGGATAATTTTGTTCCCCACCTCTCACAATATTAGAACCTGAATAGTGTGAGATTTAGGATGGACAAACGGAAGTACTGCCTTCACACAGTGCTTAGTTACTATGAGATTCACTACCACAAGAGGCGGTGCCAACTTGGACAGCTCTAAAATCAAATCAGACAAATTCATGGCAGATAAAACTATGAATGGCTATGAGTCATGATGGCTGTATTTTACCCCCAGTATCCGTGGCAGTTGCTAAATAATAAATAGCAGTTGCTGGGAAACACAAGCTGAAGGCTGCTACCGCACTCATTTTTTGCTTGTGGGCTTCCAATGGGGATCTCACTGGCCATTGGGAGAAAAGAATGCATGGCTAGATAGGCTTTTGGAATCTTCTCGTGCTCTTATTGTGGTTGAATAAGCCATTGTGATTTAAAATGTTGTAAGCCACAATGAGTGATCTGTATGTGTAGTAGGGCACGGCAGAAATTCTTATGTCAATAAATAATAGTATTGATAAATACTACTTTTTTCTTTCTTTAGAGAGTAAGGTTCTCATTGTCAGCTTTGGAAATGTTGGATCATTTGGTGAAATTGAAAGGGGCTCAAAGGAGCCTTGGAATCTTTTATTCTACTCACACTCAGCAAACCTGCTGATAGCATTACTATTTGTTTGAGTGCTGTATATACAACCCAAATCCACAAAGGGACCTTTCAGGTGCAGCCCAAAGTTTTGAAGACTTTTCTGCACACTGTTCTTTTGTGTACATGGGGGCCAGCCTAGAAAGGAAGACATCCATGCGCAAACACTGGTTTCTGCAAGAAGACTGCTCTTGCCAGAGCATAATGCCTGTGTTTTGCAAGAACACAAATCAGTGCCCTTAGCTGTGTTCACTTAAATGTTTAACTTGTGTATAGTATTGTAGAGATTTGAAGCCTCTGCTTAGAAATCAATGGTTTCTGTGCAAAGGAGTAAGGAGCTCTACTACTTAAACATATCCCAACATTTTTCAGTGGAGCTTTTTGTCTATTTAGTTACCATTGTGTTTTTGCTGAGGCTGTCTCCAGCAGTTTCAATACTGCATTTGTATAAATGCTTAAACGAATACCTTTACCAGTGCATCCCTACAGATACAGATACTGGTCTTAAACTCAGTCATGACTCCTTAATCCTTCTCCAAAAAGAAATATCAGTTTAACTCATATTGTGCCTGTGAGCTGAGCGCTTTGGTACAACTACCAATATTTTTATTTTAATGCAGAGCTTAACACATAACAACTTGGGGTGAAAGTCTATTTCACATCCACACTCTTGAAGCCTCTGCTTAGAAATCAATGGTTTCTGTGCAAAGGAATAAGGAGCTCTACTACTTAAACATATCCCAACATATATTTGCATATATTTGTCCCTTTTGCATATATTTGTCCCTTCCCAAACAAATTCCCTATTATTTCTGCATTTCTCACCCCAAAAGAAACTTACTGCTATGCTGCTGTTCCTTAACACTCATATGTACTACACATAACCATATATACCCCTGGTATTTCCTTGCCTGTGTATTCTCCGTCCTTTACTGCCTGTCTGCTCCTTTTCATTCTCTCTCACACACAGACTTACACAATCTGCCATGTAGCTAGCATTCATTGGCAGAGAACACTAAGCTGCTCAGCTACTTGCTGATGCTAAGCAGGAATAAGGAGCAGAATGAAGGATGTTGGTAACGGCTTAGGTGTCACAAAGGTACAAAAAAGCCCTTCAGGTCACAACTGACTCCTGGTTCAGGTAGAGAATCCCTGGCCAAGTGATTTGTGCAGCTGTACCTAAGTATTTCCCCTCCAATCATACATGTATATACTTAAAGTCAGTGAGATTGTGTAAGATATTAAAAGGCACACACAAAATGCAAATGCCATCTGATTTCAGTAACATTACTGCCAAACCCTAGATGTTACACGTTTTTTTAAAAAATGAAACATTATTGGCTCAGTCCAGCTAGGAGCTATGTGTATGAAAGTAAGGTTCTGCACTTATACTCCTATGCAGATGATGGATCATGCAGGCTAATGGACTCTGAACACTTGATTATCTAGTCCAACTTAGCAGCCAGTCTAGTAGCTGGAGTTGTGCACACTTAGCCTTGAAAATGATGGTGGAATCCCACTCATCAGCTGTTCAAAGAGGGCATGGAGGCTGGATTTGGTCCTCTCAGCTCTTTCTTCTCTGCCATACCACTTGCTGTTGGTATTCCAGATTCTTTTACTGGGCTATGCCTACAAAATCCTTGCTGCTGCACACATGCTCAGCTAGATCAGGGCTTAATGATGCTTGAAGGTGCAATCAAACGTGACAAAAGAGAGATTTCAGTATTTGCGTTCTGAAGACTATTTATTAGTATCAAATAGGTTTGTGAGATTGTTCAGATGTTGAATCAGTAAGCTCATCTTTGTTTTAATTTTTAAGGTTTTATTATTTCCATTATTTTTTGTTGTTAAAATGCCCAGCTGAGTGTCTGAAAAAGGTTCGTTACAAAATAAACAATAAATATTAAACAAACACTGAGGAGTTTGATTTGTATTCCTTTACCTAAAAGGTAAAGGTAAAGGTACCCCTGCCCGTACGGGCCAGTCGTGTCCGACTCTAGGGTTGTGCGCCCATCTCACTTAAGAGGCCGGGGGCCAGCGCTGTCCGCAGACACTTCCGGGTCACGTGGCCAGCGTGACAAGCTGCATCTGGCGAGCCAGCGCAGCACACGGAAACGCCGTCCTCAAGTCTACATCTAAGTAAATATATTGTCTGTGAGGCATTAGCAGAATAACTGCATCATAACTCAGGTAGCATTCAGTCCAAAAACACATGTGGCTTTCTTGCAAAGATGGACTAGATGAGCTTTGAGGTCCCTTCCAACTCTGATATGAGGAACCAGCTTGGGATACCCCTTTACTGAGATATGCAAAGAATGGTAACCAAGTTTCCAGAAACTATTTGTGATTAATAATACCCCTAGCCAGTTTACACTGATGTGCTACTTTTTCTGCCAAGGCTATTTGCCAGATTCTTGCAAATTGCCCCTGAATCATACATCCATTTAGGGTTTTCCAATATTTATCTATCACCATCCTGGCAACTGTTAAAGAATAACGTTACTTCTTTGTGGAGAAACTGATCCTGAGGATCTTTAAATATTGACAATTAATACAGCAAAGGATCTGGTTGAGTTAAATATTGCGGTATATCTGAAAGAATGCTGGATATCCAAGCCCAAAATCTTGCCACTTCAGGACATGACCACCTTGCAGCCTATCCAGCACAAACAGAAATGGTTGTTAATATGGTGGAAGTGGACTGCGATGAAATGCAACCTATATAAGAAGACTTTTGTATACATTTCCTGCATATTTTAATTTGTAAGCCATTTTGTGAGGTGTGGGTTTTTTTGGTGTGTGTGTACAAACAAAGAAATGAAAGAAATGTACTGGGTTTTCTAGAAAGAAAGAAGAAAGAAAATAATTCACCGCAGCGCTCCTGAAGTAGTATAATAACGTTAAAAATGAATTTGTGATACTAAATGTTAAGATTTCCCCTACTGTGTTTGTAGAAGTTGCTGGGGATAAAATGCACCCCAATTAGCTCAGGCTGTTGGGTACCTAATAGCTTTCTATGTAATTTATTTATTTTCTTTAATGAAAGGGCGGAGAAGGAGATGATACTTCACATATTTCTCAACAACTGTGGGGGGTCAATTGCTCTGTGATGTATGAAGTGGTTCATATTAACTGAAAATGTTTTACAAATATTTCAGACATTATCTGCTACTCTATGACACCCTCACTAGGCAGGAAGGTCACTTAAGTAAGTTAATTAAAATATTTCAGCTGGCCAAAATATTTCAAAAATATTTCTCAATCTGACCTCTCCACTCACACCCCTAGCTTCAATACTTCAATATATGAGAAAGCAAGCTCACTCATATGTGTGTGGGGCAGGGAGGGCGGGATTTCTGACAGTTTATAAATCTCTGTCATATTCATGAAGCCCTCATATTAACTGTTTGTATGAGCAAAGGAGATTACTTCACGCCCCATTCCCAAGGCTTTTAACAGGAAACAACACATTCAAATCCCTCCAACATATATAACATAGATTAAAATCATACCAAAACAAATTTATGCTAATCCCATACCTTTTGTCTTAGCTCAAACTAGCCCCAGTACAAAGATCTTCCAAAAGATACTGTGGCTTGAACATTGGCACGCTTACAGAGAAAGGAAATTTCAAAGCTGAGCTTTCTCAGCCACTATGAAACTGCTCCAGGTGCCTTGATGTATGAAATTAGCACTCTTGGATCAGATATTGGGAGGATTTGTAGAAGTAGGCAGTCTACTAGTTATGCAGGATTCAAGACACCTAGGGCTTTGAGAATCAAAACACAACCTTATATTGTAGACAGAAGGCTACAGTAAGAAGGTGTTGAAGTATTGGTATGTGCGTTCTCAAAAAGCTGTTACAGCACATCAAAAGATGGGATTCTGTGTTCGGCAACTCAGGTAGTCCTAGAACAGTTATCAGGGGCGATTCCATGCACCATTTATTACAAAACTTTGGCATGAAGTATCTTCAAAGATACCATTACAGCCTTGCATTAGATGGGATTGATAAAAGTGCTTCTAGTCAACTCGAAGCAGACTTCCAGAGTGCCTATCAGGGCCTAAGCTTGAAAACTAGTACCACAACACTACAGTTCACTAGTAATGGCCGAATAATTTGCTGGCCACTATTACTCAGTCTTTTGTGCAATCATTTTTTTAAAAACCACATTCTTCCTCTCATCACAACCAGACAGCAATGACATCCTTGATACCAAATTATAGATGAGCTAACCCACCTCTGAATACATTTTAACCAGAAAGCAGGTAAGATGAAACCTCAGAGGAACTCAGAAGGAAGATACTAACAAAAAGCCCCACCTCACAAAGAATAAGCCAAATACATGAAAGAATATATTCAGAATACTAACACCTTGTGACCAGCAACAGGATATCAAAAGCCAACGTAAGATCCAAACCAAAAGGACACAAGTTTCCCTTTCACTCTCTATTCAATGTTAATCAAAGAAGCCACCATGCTCAGTGAAACAGTGAAAAGGGACCAGAACAGGACTTGCACATTGAGTATTCAGTAAAAGTTCTCAGGAATGGAAAGCCTTTGCCAAACAAGTCTCTTGGGAATTGGAAAACACCAGCCAGCAAAGAATCCCCTTCTGCCAACAAAAGTGGGCATGCATCCTTACATTACTCTTAACACTTCTACGCTGGTGAGTAATATCAACTGGAACTGATCCAAGCAAATAGGACAAGAGTGATCCTCCATATCCCAAATCAACATTTAAAATAGCAGCTTTCAGTTCAAATGTACTGTATTTACTCAAGTCTAATGCACCATCGAATCTAGCATGCACCTCAATTTTCATAACCTTGAAACCAAAAAAAGTATGTGCTGGCGAATGTAAATGTGCTATTGAATCTAATGCGCACCTTAATTTTTGCAACGTGATTTGGCCAAAAAGGGTGAGCATTAGATTTGAGTAAATATAGTAACAAAAATGATTTTGCCTGCAAAGCAGGCCTATTTTGTCACAATGGTTAATATATGATGTCATTCACCAACTGAAAGCAGCTATGAAGGACAGCATTCGGAATATACAACAGATAGGAAATAGTTTTCTCTCACTCTAAAACCAAGGCACACTTTCAATTAACTGCAAAATCTGTGCTGCAATGAATTAGCTTCTGTGTAGGTTGAGTTCCATGTCTGTTTTAGTCGCCTGGTCTCCCACAACCTCAGTTTCAGGTCAGCTGTAAATCAGTAGGAGAGAATGTCTGGGAGCAGCAGTCAATTGTCATAAAAACAGTTAAATATAACAAGCCATCAACACAGTTAAGTACAAGATGGTTAAAACAGGCCATCAAGTTGAGTAGGAGGTTACCAGTTCCATGGCACATAGTAACAGACCACCTTTAATTGTTTTCCAGTTAGATAAGGACAAAGGAGAGCAGCCATGACTTTTGAAGGTAATATATTGACCGTGTACTGTATACAGTATATAGGAATAAGAATAAGTGTATAAGTCTCACCCTCTATGCTTTTTACCCCGAGTTCCTTGGAGTAATCATGATGGTCACCAAATTGCAAGACACCAAAACATTGCTCTTGGTATACATGCTGAGAAATTGCCTCTTCTGTGCTCCATCTGTCAGTGAGACTGGATCAGGCTTCCATACAGCAGTAGCAACATGGCCAGGGAATCAGCTGAGAACTATGCTGGCTAGTGTACCAACACGATCCTTAACCTATCTCCCAGAATATAGGGTTCATTATGGAACACCAGCATACTACCTTTCTCATTACTAATCCTTAAGCTTCTGCTAATGCTTAATAAAGTACCAGGCATATTATTTTGACAAGTTAGGTCTTTATTATACACAAGGCTGCATCCCGAATTAAACCATGGTTGGTAGTTTTTTTTATTCACTACCAACCTTATGTCAAACAACAATAGTGAAGAACTAGGTTACCACTGGTGTACAAAGGTTTCTCAGTCAGAAATATGTAAAGTTATTTGCCAAAATGGTGTAAATAAGTCAAATAATGCACATCGATACTATAATTTGCTATCCCCTCCCCCAAAATTGTGTACATCATTATCTAGCAACATCTGGAAAAATGTATACACTAGCATTATATAGTATTAATTTGCATCATGACATTTACATCATTACCTTATTTGGAGGGGTGGAGATCTCGTTATAGTGCAGAAAGTTCATAGGCAAACAGCACTGAAGCTTCCAGCATAATGGCAAGATCAAGTGGGGACTCTACAAACACATCCGGTGGATGTATTGGAGGTTTTAAACCAGTGGGATAATTGAAGCATGCAAAGTACAGTTTGTGTGACAGTACACTGGAATATGGTAGACCACTTTTCTGACAATGGTTTGATTCCAAAAAAACCACTTCCACATGCACAAAGGTCTGATTTTCAAATCATTCCATCCCTCCTGCTGCATCACATGATTTTCTGGAGTGTCCCAAAACCCTGAAGAGCGGCTTTTCAGCAAACACAAATGGCTGCTGCAAGAAGCAATGGAAAGTCCAATGCATGAATGGACCCATGCTCGTAGCTTTAAGGGTGCAATCCTATCCATAGATAGCTTTTGCATTCTGATAGTGCTTTTCAAAATCTATTTGTGGGAAGGAAAAGGCAAGGCTCACCAGCCCTCTGACCTCTATCAATATTGTTGCCACAAATATGCATCTCTTTTGCTATTCAGATAAGATACACCCCCCCAGTGGATTCTTATGTACTCCCACAAGCAGCATAAACCCATTGCCCTTAACTTTAAAGCCCTTCTTGAGTTTGCTTTCTTCAGTCTCATGTCCCAATAAATTCCTGCCTGTGCAGTTTACTCTTCCAGCTCAATCATCTCGCCCCTTAAATAACTCTTCCCCTTCCCCCTTGCTGCCTGCTATGCCTAGAACACTCATCCAGAACACCTATGTGATACTTCCTCTCTCCTCAGAACCAATGTTTTCCTAACAGTGGAAGGTAATACTTTCCAGTGGTTTTCTCATTTACAACTAGCAGAGAGATTTAAGTTGAATAAATAGACTTTTGATAGAGAACAAAAAAGACAGCTCTTGAAATACAATTGTGTACGGATGATGAACATGTTATTGTGAAAATGTATAAACTTTTGTTGAAATTTTAAATGCAAGAAGAACAAGCTAAAGAATACATGATTAAATGGGCAAAAAACGATTATAATATATAGATGGAACAATGGGAACATATGTGGATTAAAGGGCTAAAATTTATATTGTGTTATGAGCTTAACAATTTTTAAAAATAAAATGATGTACCAATGGTATCTAAGTCCTGCAAAATTATTCAGAATGTAGAAAGATGTTCCAAATGTTACCTATAGATGGCTTTATCTATCCCATCCACCACCACTCCTCTCATACCCCTTATATATTCCCTCATAAGAAGAATAAGAAAATCTCCTTGAATGCTCTAGCGCCAAGATTCCATTTCGCATTAGCATTCTTCTGCATAGGCAAAGTGTTGTGTTAGAAATTCCAGATAATCAGGAATTTTAGCTGAGTTCCAGAATAAAGGGGCTCTACAGTATTTAATTCTTAATAATTTTGTAAAAACTATTATTCAATGACACATAGCGGACTTTGTTTTCCTGGGACAAATAGGAAGCTATGAATACAAAGAACAAAGACTTGCTTTCCATAATATTTCCTTCATGGTTTTTATACACTAACTTTTATGCACAAACAATCCTTTGACAAGGAGTATCACCATTAGAATCTGACAACAGTAAAAGTTAATTAATTAATTAATTAATTGTTTCAAGGATTTCTAAGCCGCTGTTCAAATCATTAAGTTTTCCCAAGGTGGGATACAACCATAAAAAACATTTAAAAATAACAGTGTCTAATTTCTAAAACAGTTTAACATAAAGTGTAATAACAATTTAAAATCTAACCAAACTCTTTAACCAAAAGTGGACGTAAATAAAAAGGGTTATGTGATTTATTTATTTTTACTTACCCTTTAGAAATCTAACTGCTGCAGGGAACTAGTCAACTGTACAACTTCCTGAACTTTTGTGCTGCACATTAACATCAAGGCCTGGTTTACACTGCTAATGCTAGCTATGATATTCTAAGCCAAATAATGGCTTAGTGTGAACAAGCAAGAGTACAGGTACACAAACTGAAAACTGCCACTCCTTCACTCCTTCCCCGGTCCTGCTGCTGCCCCAAGACTCTGGCATGATTTGGCTTAGCATTGCATGGTTTGTCTTGGTCTAAACAAACCATGAGCAGTAATCAAAGACTGTTCACTACAAATAAACTATGAGTGTGCATTGACATGTAACACTAAATCAAACCATGGCTTAGCTCCGGAGAGAAGCAAGACCAGGGAGAGGAATGAAGTGGCTGTGATTTTGTTCTGTGAATCTTACACTGTGTACGTTTACACGTAGTCATGGCTGACTTAGGTTTATGTGTGAACTGGGTCTAACTCAGGAGCATGGGAAACAAACACAAGGGAAGAGTTCCTTAAAGGACATAGTAACCTCTTCCTCCCTGATTTCACAACAGAAAGTCACTTATGTGAACTATATATCTGGGGCCAATACAGATCTGATTACTTTTTTTGTATGACCTGCCAGTAATATAATGGATATCAATATAGTACTAGCCCTTCTATATGCAATATATAAATGCTAAATATTACTAGAAAGGTAACAAAAAAAGAAGGTAGGATGAGAATGTGGCCATGGAAACAGGCTGTAGCTGAATGAGTGTGCAAGTGCCAACCTCATCTCCCTTTTCCAGCTGATATAACCTTTCTTCTCCTGGTCCCTGTTTCATCCCTGTCTCTGTTCCTCCTTTACCATGTCTTGCATGGTCATTCAGTTGTGTTTCTAGACAGCATCTGCTCTTGTTGTTCCTCAGCTCTGTGTGTCCACATTTTGTCGTGGCTTTACTTGGGACCTCTTAAGCATGACAGTCTTTGTGAGGTGTATTGGTTGCTAGGTATACAAGCAGATCTGAAGTAAATGTAGGGATTGGCATATTGGCAGCTGATGTCAATTTCACATGTAGTTAAGAGCAGAAGATGATCCTGCTGGATCAGGCCAATGGTCCATCTACAGGGGTGGCGCATCCCTGTTCTCACAGTGGCTAACCAGATGCCTGTGCAAGCAGGATTTGAGCACAAGAGCACTATCCCCTCCTGTGGTTTCCAGCAACTGGTATTTAGAAATGTTGCTGTCTCCAACTGTGGAAGCAGAACATAGCTATCATGGCTACTTGCTATCAATAGCCCTCTCCTCTATGAATTTGTCTAATCTTCTTTTAAAGCCATTTAGGTTGTTGCCCATCACAGTTCCCCATGGGAATGAGCTGCATAGTTTGTGTGTTGCAAGTAGAAGTACATTCTTTTATCTGTTCTGAATCTTTCAACATTGTATTTGATGTACATGAGTTCTAGTGTTATGAGAGAGGGGGAAAGCTTTTCCCTACCCACTTTCTCCATGCCATGTACAATTTTATAAACTTCTATAACTTGCCTTTTCTCTAAATTAAGAAGTCCCAAATGATGCAAACTTCCTCTGTACGGAATTAAAATGCTCCATCCTCTTGACCGTTTGGGTTGCCCTTTTCTGAACATTTCCCAACTCAACAATATCCTTTTCGAGTTGAGATGACCAGAACTGTGCACAATATTCCAAATGCAGCTGCACTGTAGATTTGTGTAACGGCACTGATATTGACAGTTTTAGCACAGAATTTGCCTTTTTCACAGGCACTGCAACCTGAGTCCACATCTTCAACAGGCTAGCCGCTACAACCACAAGGTCTTGCTCCTTGTCTGTCACTGCAGTTCTTACTGAATAAGCATTTATGTGAAATTAAGATTTTGTGTCCAAACATTTACACGTTACACTTGTTTACAGTGAATTGCATTTGCCATTTTACTGCCCATTCACTTAGTTTGGAGAGGTCTTTTGGAGCTCTTCACAGTCTCTTTTCCTAGGGGGGGAAGGGCTCTCAATCTGGTGAAAGATTGTAGGTTTCCCTACAAAGTATATTCTATGACCTTCTACTCCCTCTCAGTTTTCAGATGATATTTGTACTAACAGCAATGGCAAAACAGTTCAGGAGGAGGTGATTAATGGTCAGACAGACTCACAGATGTGTGTGACATTATTATATAAGATTATTAAATCACACCCTGTTCCCTAATGGTCCCATTTACACTGGAAGTATGATGCTTTAATAGTTTGCTTAACTGTTCAGCACCTAACAGAATCTAAAAAAACTGAATGTTATTGTACTTTGGTCACATCCCCTCTTTCTGACTCAGTAGAAATCATCCAGAGAAAGGTAAGCATATGTAAGTCTCACTGAAATCAATGGGGCTTAAATAGTATATATATTGTGTGTAGGTCATATTGTTTTCAATTATATTTAGGCATGTCTGTCTTTCACTGGATTGTGTCCCTATGCCTTCTCTTTAGTGCGTAGCCTCATGTCTACATATTACTCTTCCAAAGGTTCCCCGAAGACCCCTGCTTCATAATTCAGCCATCAGGAGGCGCTTAGAGAATGATGAGCCATCAGTCATCACCGCTGCCTGGAGTCAAAGCACATCACCTTTGTGACACATTGGAGCATCAAAGGCTTATAAAACGAGTGCCCTGAGGCCACTCCCAAGACCAGGTCTTGTGTGTGGCAGTACTCAAGAGTGCCGCTAAGCCACATAGATGGCTCAGCTTCAGCTTTTAGCTGTCAGAATGGGGCATTTTGTTGTCTGCGTATAATATCACCATTTCCAGCCAAGAGTGAGGGACGCAAAGGTGGGGGTGGATGGGAGAAGAAACAAAACGGAGCTTCCACCTCAAATAGTGAATCTCTCAAACTAATCAGTCATAAGGGAGGCCAGATGTCATTTTGACATATTATTTAGTGCCTTCCCCATTCTTTAAATTTTTTCTTGCAAGATAAAAATACAATTTCTTTTAATTAGAAAAGCAGCCTTTTCAATGCATAAAATTCAGAAATACCTTCCATCTTCTAATTTCACTTTTCTCTAAAGATAATTTAAAAACAGAGAGTAGGGCTTTATTATTATTTCTGTTAAGTTGGTATCACTTCATGTATAGCAAAAAGCACACATGGCTATAATTTAGTGAAGTCCTGTATTCCTCTTGTGGCAAATTGATAGGATAATTTTATTATGAGTGGAACAATGACTACAGGGAGTGAGACAGAATCTCACAGAACTCCACATAATTCAGTTGACTAAATGTAATACTTGCATTACACCAGGAGATAATGAATACAGTCCTGAACACCAGTAAAAGCTGCACCAGCTCAGATTCCAGCTCTTGTCAAAAGACTATTCCATAAATCATGCCCAGATCTTATTTAATGTCAGAAGCCAATAATGTGAATGAGTGCAACAGGGAGCACATCTTAGAATACATGCATACTAAGGCACGTGGTTCATATCCTTTGTAATGATAGGGTTACATAACCTAACAAAGGAATTAATGAGTCACTTACCACATTCTAGTATTAATTATTTTACACATTGATTGTTCCTGATTTATCAGTGCTGCTTTAGCAACTTTAGCACATAAAATTACCTGTACAGCTATTGGGGATTATGACTTAGACCATAGGAGTATTTTATATGTTGTTTTCTTTCCCATCAAAATGTTAATATTAGCATGTTAATATCAGCATGGTAATAGCAGCATGAAAATATTACCAATGTTAACTTTAGGGGATTCTTACATTTATTTCCTTTTGCAAATACACAAGTGACCCCAATCCACCCAGGGGCTTCTGAACAAAAGTAGCTACTTTTTAAATAAATGTACAGTGCTGTACACTGGCAGACTTTGAATCAAACTATTGAAAAGTGCAGATTTAAATTAAAACTTTTCAGCTGAGCTACTAATACAAAATGATCCATACTGCTCCGAGGCAACACATATGCATCTGTCTCCTCTATAAGTAAGCATGCACTCTGTAATTCTGTTTATTCTACTATTACTACGTATGCATAAAATAATTTACATATTTCCTTTTAGTCCTCAAAAGGGCCCTGCAGGCAATTTACAACTTTAAGCTTCCATTAAAATGAAGTTATAAGCATTAAAATAAGACAAAGCAAACCATCAAATAAGTAGGAATTAAAATAAACCAAAAGCCTGGTGGAATATGGAAATCTTAACTGCCTGCCTAAAGATCATCACTTTGGTTGCCAACTGATCCACTCTTTGGAGGGAATTCTGCAGTTAGGATGCTGCAACCAAGAAAGTCATGTCATATACATCCTAGCCAAATGTTACTCTCCTAGTGGTGGAATGGAGAGAAAGCCCTCTGAAAATGAATGCAGCTGACAGGCAGCTTTGTGTGGGAGGAGGCTGCCCTGCAAAAATTATTATACAATGCTTACGATTTCCTCCCACACTCTCTGCTCTCTGAAGAACAAGGAAAGTGCTGTATCTGTATCGTGATGGGAAGGAAAAATCCTCCTCCCCGTATCTTGGCTGATCATCATGGAGTAGTAGCAGCGGGGAGGGGAGGCGGGGAGGGGGCATGGGTTAGGCACTGGATGTGTGTCCCTGGGTGTGTGCCTGCTTCCCTAGCTGAATGTAAGTGTACCCTCCTGTTTGAGTGTGTGTGTGTGTGTGTGTGTGTGTGTGTGTGTGTGTGTGTGTGTTGCCTGCCTGAATATGTGCATGTGCCTATGAATGTATTCTTGACAATGCATACTTTGGCTGTGCCCATTTTTGCTTTTAGCTTCACCCACCACCTGCATGCAGCCCTCAAAGGGCTGTCCAACAGCAAAAGCAGCCCTTGGAACAAATCAGTTTAGCAGCAGAGTGTTCAAATTGCTTTGCAATGTATTATCTTGCTTGGAATTCTTACCTATGAAGCAGGTCATTATAATTTCTCCATATTTTTTTAAGGTGGTGAGGTGCTAAGGGCTGAAAATGTGGGGCTTGCCCAAAGTCACCTAGTTAAGTCATGGCAGAAGTGAGGTTTGAACCAATTACTTACTAGTTTAAATCTAAGCATTTTAGCAACATTCTACAGGGTGAGTCTTTTAAAAGGCCCCGCGGAACATGTGTACTCTGTATCCACGGGGCCTCTTTTAAAGGACTCACCCTGTATAAGGCAAGAAATATCCCAGCAATGGTCTGGTGATGAAGGAATGTGAACCAAACCTTATAATTTATACAGAAATAATATATGTTAAGATATAAAAATGATAACAATAATGCATTCTCAAAGTGCAGAACATCTTACAAAGCTTTTCTAATTAAAAGATTGAAGTTTTCTGTTGCAAATATTTGACTAACATTTACCAACAACCATGCCTTCCAATTATTTACAACATGCTGAGATTAAAAAATTAAACAGCTGGATTTTGATGCGATATAAATTACTTTCTATATTCCAATTATTTTAAAGTTATTTGAGGGGGAAACTAAAGGCTTTATCCTTCCATAGTCATATATGTAAAATCCTAGTTACTTGCTGCAGTTATCAGAATCCAAGTGTGCTATCTGCAGCATGCTGTAGTTAATTGCTTTGGAGAATAAAAAATGGAATCTTTCAACAGGCATCTCCACTCTTAGATAGAAAGTAAGGGTCAATGCTTCTTTTTAGATCATAAGATCGTTAAGTTGATTTCCCCCCCCCCCACTTGTCAACTCTGAGCCAGATTTAAATACAGTTCTTAAGAGGCAAAAAGACCAGTGTGCTAATCCACTCTACCACCCACTCCCTTAATCATTGCTGTTCATTTTTTTTTATCCCCCCCCCCCCGCTTATCTTTGTGTTTCAAGGAAGTTTGCTATTCAAGAGGTCAACATACAAACTGAAACCTCAGTTTACAGCAATGCCTCCAGAAGATAAGATATGTCTGGAAGTACATGGCTAATTTAATATCTCACCAATGTTTACTTTGCAAGGTGGAAAAAAAAATCCTTGCCTGCCTTTTCAGTCATATGCCTGAGAACAAGAAAAGACCTCTGACAAGGGCTAGGACAAACCAGCAAGCCTGAGCTGGAATGAAAAGTCAGCAACAGAGGAATGTGAGTCATACTGAAAGCTTTGAAAAATGCTTTCTTCTATAATCACAATATAAAACAATGAAACAGGAAATGAAACTTGCAGCAAACACGACACTAATGTCACGTGTCTCCATACATGGCCCAAACAACTGTCTGGCTATGAATTTTGGCCATTTTGTTCCACATGCTTTTTAGTAAAGCACAGGATCCCCAAACAGATTTGTTAGATACCCAGGGTACAGTAAACTGCAACATGTACCAGCCAAAACAGGCCTAAAGCTTTCCTGCTCAGCTACTGCATTAAGGACTAAATTCATCTGCCCTATCTGCAACAAAACATGTCTCTCCTATACTGGTCTCTATAGCCAGATGGATGCCAACAAGAAATAAATTAGGGCTGTGCTGAATTTTTGTGAGTTTTCACAGTGAAATGTACTTTTTCAGGGGAACTTATGGCAACATTTTCCCAAACAGAAGTGGCCCTAAAGGAGGAGAGGGGAATCAGCTTTCAAAGTGAAATCATGATTATTTCCATTTTTTGGCAAAGTGCCTGCCAAAAGAGGCAGAAGATTGTGTTGTGTACTGTATATCACTTGGCCAGGGACGTCATTTCACATTGCACTTTAAAGGAGGTGAATATTTTCATCCCTGTTCATATGCCCCCCCCCCCAAGATTGCTTACATGGGTGAGTGTTCCAGTTACAGATGGGTAGCCGTGTTGGTCTGCCATAGTCGAAATAAAAAAATTCCTTCCTGTAGCACCTTAAAGACCAACTAAGTTAGTTCTTGGTATAAGCTTTCGTGTGCATGCACACTTCTTCAGATACACTGAAACAGAAGTTGCCAGATCCTTCTATATATTGAGAAGGTGGGGAGGGGTATTACTTAGAAGGGTGGTGGGAATCGGAGATTGGCAGATAGCTGAGATGAGCCTGTTGACGACTCTTAACGACTGTAATAGGTCTTACAGGAAAAGGCAAGGGGTGAGAAGGTGAGAAATGGCTTAGTCATGTATAATGAGATAAGAATCCGATGTCTCTGTTCAGACCAGGTCTCTCCATTGTTTTAAGTTTGGTAATGAGTTGTAATTCAGCAGCTTCTCTTTCCAGTCTATTTCTGAAATTCCTTTGTAGTAAAACAGCTACTTTGAGATCTTGTATAGAATGTCCTGGGAGACTGAAGTGTTCTCCTACTGGTTTCTCTGTTTTGTGATTCTTGATGTCAGATTTATGTCCGTTTATTCTTTGGCGTAAGGTTTGGCCTGTTTGTCCAATATAGAGAGCTGAAGGACACTGTTGGCATTTGATGGCATACACAATGTTAGACGATGAGCAATTAAATAGTCCCGAGATGGTATGTGTGATGTTGTTGGGGCCAGTAATGGTGTTGTCCGGGTGTATGTGGCAGCAAAGTTGGCATCTGGGTTTATTGCAGGCTCTGGTGCCAGTGTCCGTGTTAAGTCTGGTTGTAGTATTATTGTGGGTTAGGAGTTGTTTAAGATTGGGTGGCTGTCTGTAGGCAATGAAAGGTCTTCCTCCCAGAGCTTGAGAAAGAGAACTGTCATTGTCCAGGAGAGGTTGTAGATCTCTGATGATGCGTTGAACTGTTTTAACTTGGGAGCTGTATGTGATGACTAGTGGTGTTCTGTTATTTTCTTTTTTGGGTCTGTCTTGCAGCAAGTTCTCTCTGGGTATCAGTCTGGCTCTGTTGATCTGTTGTCTAACTTCATCTGCTGGGTATTTTAGTTCTGAGAAGGTTTGCTGTAGATCTCTTAGGTGAGAGTCTCTGTCTGTAGAATTGGAACAGATGCGGCTGTAACGTAGTGCCTGGCTATATACAATGGACTGTTTGGTATGTTTGGGATGGTAGCTAGAGGCATGTAGATATGTTTGTCGGTCAGTTGGTTTACGGTATAAGGTGGTGTCTATGCGTCCATCCTGTATTTTTATAGTAGTGTCCAAAAAATGTATTTCTTGCATAGATTGATTCATTGTAAGGTTGATTGTGGGGTGAAAATCATTGAATTTCTGGTGAAAGGTGTCCAGGGTCTGTTGACCATGTGTCCAGATGATAAAAATATCGTCAATGTATCGCAGGTACAAGAGAGATCAAGATCAAGAGAGATCAAGATCAAGAGAGATCAAGATCAAGAGAGATCAAGATCAAGAGAGAACAAGATCAACAATATTGTCAATCTCTCACAGCAAGCACTCAGCCCAGCCGAGGAATCAGTCCTTTCACGTGGACTGTCATTCTGCCCTGCCAAATCCCCACACATGATCCAGTTCTACGGGGACTTGGAAGCATTTTTCCGCCGTTTACGCCTGAAGGAGTATTTTCAACACACACAACAACAAGACAAATCAGAACAAACAACAACTTCACAACACAACACCTCTCAACCCACTGGAGAACAACAACCACCCTCCCAACAGAACACTGACCACCAACTACCACTGAAAAAGTGTTACACAAAAAGGGACTCCACATGGACCCCTCCTGATGGACGCAATACCACACTGGACTTGTACATTGACTGCTTCCGCCACAGAATCCAAACAGATGTAACCAGAAAACACCATCGCTTACAACAAAATCTAAACCATGCTGAAAGGAGAGCCATAGATAATCTCAGAAACAACCCAAACATTATAATTAAAGAAGCAGACAAAGGGGGAGCTGTCGTCATCATGAACAAAACTGACTACATTCAGGAGGCTCACAGACAACTTTCCAATACCGCCTTTTACACAAAATTGGACTCAGACCCCACACAAGAATACAAGAAAGAACTGAACAAGATTGTTAAGGAGCTACCCCCACACATCCAAGAACAGATCCTCACCAACACACCAACAGAACCTCGACCAGGAACTTTCTATCTTCTACCTAAAATACACAAACCAGGAAATCCAGGACGCCCCATCATTTCAGGTATTGGCACTATTACAGTGGGTGTCTCCGGTTATATGGACTCTGTTCTGAAACCATATGCCATCAGTGCTCCCAGCTATGTACGTGACACCACAGATTTTCTGAGGAAAATACAATCTTTAAATAATCTTCCCAACAATACTATACTAGCTACTATGGACGTGGAATCTCTGTATACCAACATCCCACACAACGATGGTTTACAAGCTATAAGGAACACCATTTCAGATAAAACCACAGCGGACCTTGCCACCAAACTCTGCCAATTTGTCCTTACCCACAACAACTTCAAATTCGGTGATGACCTGTTCCTTCAGATCAGCGGCACAGCAATGGGCACCCACATGGCCCCACAGTATGCCAACATCTTCATGGCAGATTTAGAACAACGTTTCCTAAACTCCTACCCACTCAAACCTCTCTTGTACCTGCGATACATTGACGATATTTTTATCATCTGGACACATGGTCAACAGACCCTGGACACCTTTCACCAGAAATTCAATGATTTTCACCCCACAATCAACCTTACAATGAATCAATCTATGCAAGAAATACATTTTTTGGACACTACTATAAAAATACAGGATGGACGCATAGACACCACCTTATACCGTAAACCAACTGACCGACAAACATATCTACATGCCTCTAGCTACCATCCCAAACATACCAAACAGTCCATTGTATATAGCCAGGCACTACGTTACAGCCGCATCTGTTCCAATTCTACAGACAGAGACTCTCACCTAAGAGATCTACAGCAAACCTTCTCAGAACTAAAATACCCAGCAGATGAAGTTAGACAACAGATCAACAGAGCCAGACTGATACCCAGAGAGAACTTGCTGCAAGACAGACCCAAAAAAGAAAATAACAGAACACCACTAGTCATCACATACAGCTCCCAAGTTAAAACAGTTCAACGCATCATCAGAGATCTACAACCTCTCCTGGACAATGACAGTTCTCTTTCTCAAGCTCTGGGAGGAAGACCTTTCATTGCCTACAGACAGCCACCCAATCTTAAACAACTCCTAACCCACAATAATACTACAACCAGACTTAACACGGACACTGGCACCAGAGCCTGCAATAAACCCAGATGCCAACTTTGCTGCCACATACACCCGGACAACACCATTACTGGCCCCAACAACATCACACATACCATCTCGGGACTATTTAATTGCTCATCGTCTAACATTGTGTATGCCATCAAATGCCAACAGTGTCCTTCAGCTCTCTATATTGGACAAACAGGCCAAACCTTACGCCAAAGAATAAACGGACATAAATCTGACATCAAGAATCACAAAACAGAGAAACCAGTAGGAGAACACTTCAGTCTCCCAGGACATTCTATACAAGATCTCAAAGTAGCTGTTTTACTACAAAGGAATTTCAGAAATAGACTGGAAAGAGAAGCTGCTGAATTACAACTCATTACCAAACTTAAAACAATGGAGAGACCTGGTCTGAACAGAGACATCGGATTCTTATCTCATTATACATGACTAAGCCATTTCTCACCTTCTCACCCCTTGCCTTTTCCTGTAAGACCTATTACAGTCGTTAAGAGTCGTCAACAGGCTCATCTCAGCTATCTGCCAATCTCCGATTCCCACCACCCTTCTAAGTAATACCCCTCCCCACCTTCTCAATATATAGAAGGATCTGGCAACTTCTGTTTCAGTGTATCTGAAGAAGTGTGCATGCACACGAAAGCTTATACCAAGAACTAACTTAGTTGGTCTTTAAGGTGCTACAGGAAGGAATTTTTTTATTTCGACTATGGCAGACCAACACGGCTACCCATCTGTAACTGGAACCATGGAAGGCACCACATTGAGCCGCATGAAATGGAAGTCCATCAACCTCACCAAGAAACTTGCACAGGTACAGACTGATATCTTCTTTCTTACTAAATGCAAGAACCTGGACATTATACCCAAGGGTCTTAGAATTAAGAACCCTCTACAATCCACGTATCCCACTGAATATGCAAGAAAACTATGCAACACTTTCTCTAAGAAGCTGCTCAAACATCTGATCAGCGTTCTCTACTCTAAACAGAAGCTAATAAAGGAGGAACTCCTTGTATTAGACAACTCTATCAGGAACCACCAAGCTTGACAAGAGTTCCAAAAGGAAAAACAAAACATTTACCACTCTCAACTGGAGCTACTGAAGAAACAGAAAAACAAGAAACTCTCTAACCTTTCCAACCTACAGGCTACTAATCAAAACAAGATCAACAATATTGTCAATCTCTCACAGCAAGCACTCAGCCCAGCCGAGGAATCAGTCCTTTCACGTGGACTGTCATTCTGCCCTGCCAAATCCCCACACATGATCCAGTTCTACGGGGACTTGGAAGCATTTTTCCGCCGTTTACGCCTGAAGGAGTATTTTCAACACACACAACAACAAGACAAATCAGAACAAACAACAACTTCACAACACAACACCTCTCAACCCACTGGAGAACAACAACCACCCTCCCAACAGAACACTGACCACCAACTACCACTGAAAAAGTGTTACACAAAAAGGGACTCCACATGGACCCCTCCTGATGGACGCAATACCACACTGGACTTGTACATTGACTGCTTCCGCCACAGAATCCAAACAGATGTAACCAGAAAACACCATCGCTTACAACAAAATCTAAACCATGCTGAAAGGAGAGCCATAGATAATCTCAGAAACAACCCAAACATTATAATTAAAGAAGCAGACAAAGGGGGAGCTGTCGTCATCATGAACAAAACTGACTACATTCAGGAGGCTCACAGACAACTTTCCAATACCGCCTTTTACACAAAATTGGACTCAGACCCCACACAAGAATACAAGAAAGAACTGAACAAGATTGTTAAGGAGCTACCCCCACACATCCAAGAACAGATCCTCACCAACACACCAACAGAACCTCGACCAGGAACTTTCTATCTTCTACCTAAAATACACAAACCAGGAAATCCAGGACGCCCCATCATTTCAGGTATTGGCACTATTACAGTGGGTGTCTCCGGTTATATGGACTCTGTTCTGAAACCATATGCCATCAGTGCTCCCAGCTATGTACGTGACACCACAGATTTTCTGAGGAAAATACAATCTTTAAATAATCTTCCCAACAATACTATACTAGCTACTATGGACGTGGAATCTCTGTATACCAACATCCCACACAACGATGGTTTACAAGCTATAAGGAACACCATTTCAGATAAAACCACAGCGGACCTTGCCACCAAACTCTGCCAATTTGTCCTTACCCACAACAACTTCAAATTCGGTGATGACCTGTTCCTTCAGATCAGCGGCACAGCAATGGGCACCCACATGGCCCCACAGTATGCCAACATCTTCATGGCAGATTTAGAACAACGTTTCCTAAACTCCTACCCACTCAAACCTCTCTTGTACCTGCGATACATTGACGATATTTTTATCATCTGGACACATGGTCAACAGACCCTGGACACCTTTCACCAGAAATTCAATGATTTTCACCCCACAATCAACCTTACAATGAATCAATCTATGCAAGAAATACATTTTTTGGACACTACTATAAAAATACAGGATGGACGCATAGACACCACCTTATACCGTAAACCAACTGACCGACAAACATATCTACATGCCTCTAGCTACCATCCCAAACATACCAAACAGTCCATTGTATATAGCCAGGCACTACGTTACAGCCGCATCTGTTCCAATTCTACAGACAGAGACTCTCACCTAAGAGATCTACAGCAAACCTTCTCAGAACTAAAATACCCAGCAGATGAAGTTAGACAACAGATCAACAGAGCCAGACTGATACCCAGAGAGAACTTGCTGCAAGACAGACCCAAAAAAGAAAATAACAGAACACCACTAGTCATCACATACAGCTCCCAAGTTAAAACAGTTCAACGCATCATCAGAGATCTACAACCTCTCCTGGACAATGACAGTTCTCTTTCTCAAGCTCTGGGAGGAAGACCTTTCATTGCCTACAGACAGCCACCCAATCTTAAACAACTCCTAACCCACAATAATACTACAACCAGACTTAACACGGACACTGGCACCAGAGCCTGCAATAAACCCAGATGCCAACTTTGCTGCCACATACACCCGGACAACACCATTACTGGCCCCAACAACATCACACATACCATCTCGGGACTATTTAATTGCTCATCGTCTAACATTGTGTATGCCATCAAATGCCAACAGTGTCCTTCAGCTCTCTATATTGGACAAACAGGCCAAACCTTACGCCAAAGAATAAACGGACATAAATCTGACATCAAGAATCACAAAACAGAGAAACCAGTAGGAGAACACTTCAGTCTCCCAGGACATTCTATACAAGATCTCAAAGTAGCTGTTTTACTACAAAGGAATTTCAGAAATAGACTGGAAAGAGAAGCTGCTGAATTACAACTCATTACCAAACTTAAAACAATGGAGAGACCTGGTCTGAACAGAGACATCGGATTCTTATCTCATTATACATGACTAAGCCATTTCTCACCTTCTCACCCCTTGCCTTTTCCTGTAAGACCTATTACAGTCGTTAAGAGTCGTCAACAGGCTCATCTCAGCTATCTGCCAATCTCCGATTCCCACCACCCTTCTAAGTAATACCCCTCCCCACCTTCTCAATATATAGAAGGATCTGGCAACTTCTGTTTCAGTGTATCTGAAGAAGTGTGCATGCACACGAAAGCTTATACCAAGAACTAACTTAGTTGGTCTTTAAGGTGCTACAGGAAGGAATTTTTTTATTTCGACTATGGGTGAGTGTGTTAAAGATTTCATGAAACAAGTCCAACCATTTTGACTCTGCCCTAATACTAATTATATACTTATATTAAATTTATTATAATTCTATGCCACATAAATGTGAGATGTTGATTATGCCTATCATTTTGGGTAGCAGTTCAACAAATTCAGGGAGCGATTAACTATGACATCAGCTAATTCCTCAAGTTAGGGTTGATTTGGTTCTTTGGGATTAACAGGTCAACTGTTGATGTGTTATTGCTGCACATAAATATTATACAGATGCTGTATTCTGACTGGTCCTAAGCCTTTACTTATACTGAAAAGCCCCAATTTTCTCTTTTATTCAGCAGCATCCCATTTCCACTGAGCATGCTCAGTTCTCATTATACTGTTTGTGAGAGAGGGGCAGCCAGGGAGGGAGATAGGGTGGACAAATCGGTGCTCAATTTCAGCTACATTAAATCTTGGATTTCTACACGCAATTCTCATTTCTATCCCTGGAGCACTTAACATTTTTATTTAATTGTGAACCAGGAAATTATCTATCCAGACTATGATATAATTCTCTCTAAATTTTTCATATCCATGTGCATTTTCTAGTAAGGGAACATCTAGCTACTTTAAATGAATTCAAATCTCCAGAGCCTGATGAGCTGCACCTAGGGGTACTAAAGGAGTTTGCAGATGTAATCTCAGAGCCTCTGTCTAAAATCTTTGAGAATTCTTGAGGAATAGGTGAGGTCCCTGCAGACTGGATGCAACTGTTGTCCCCATCTTCAGAAAGGGGGAACAAGAAGACCCAGGTAACTATCGACCAGTGAGCTTGGCATCAATACCTGGAAAGGTCCTAGAACAGATAATTAAAGTTGGTCTGTGAGTACTTAGAAAAGGATGCTGTGATTACTAAGAACCAGCATGGGTTTCTCAAAAACAAGTCATGACAGAGGAATTTCTTTTCTCTCTTTTTTGTGGGGGGGGGGATGGGAATGAGGGAAATGCTGTGGACGTAGCATATATTTATTTCAGTAAGGTCTTTGACAAAGTTCCCCATGATATTCTTGCGCAGAAATGTGGACTGGATGAAATAACTGTTCGGTAGATTTGTAGCTGGTTGACTGACCAAACCCAAAGAGTGATCACTTAATGGTTCCTCATCATCTGGGAAAAAAGTGACAAGTGGGGTGCCACAGGATTCTGTCCTGAGCCCATTGTTGTTCAATAACTCGTTCAGTAAATGATTTGGATGAAAGTATTGAGGGAGTTCTTATCAAATTTGCAGATGACACCAAACTGAGAGGTTGCTAAAGACAGAATCGGGATATGATATGACATTAATAGTTTGGAGAACTGGGCCCAAACTAACAAAGTAGATTTCAATAGGGACAAATGTAATGTTCTACACTTAGGCAGGAAGAACTAGCTGCACAAATATAAGGGGAGGGGGACACCTGGATTGCCAATAGTACATGCAGAAAGGATCTAGAGATCTTAGTAGAGTCAACAGTGAGATGGAGCAGCAAAAAAAGCTAGTGATCTTCTAGACTGCATCAACAGAAGCATAGTGTCCAGATCAAGGGAAGTCATAGTCCCGCTCTGTTCTGTCTTGGTCAGAACACACCTGGAGTATGGTGTCCAGTTCTGGGCACCACAAATTTAAGAAGGATATTGACAAGCTGGAATGTGTGCAGAGGAAGGCATTCACAGTTATCAAGGGTCTGGAAATCAAGCTTTATGAGGAACAGTTGAGGGAATTGGGTATGTTTAGTCTGGTAAAGAGAAGACTGAAAGAAGATATGATAGCCATCTTCAAATATCTAAAGGCTGCCACATGGAGGATGGGACAAGCTTGTTTTCTCCTGCTCTGGGGGTAGGACCCAAACCAATGGATTCTGACTAAACATCAGGAAGACTTTCTGACAGTAAGAGCTGTTCAACAGTGGATCAGACTCCCATGAGAGGTGCTGGACTCTCCTTCCTTGGAGGATTTTAAGCAGACCTTGGATGGTCATCTCATGTATGATCTAGTTGAGATTCCTGCACTGCAGCACTACATGACCTTCAAAATCCCTTCCACCTCCACAATTGTATGATTCTAAAGTGTTAAAGCTATCATCCAACAAGGCAGCTAAACACTGGAAGAAATTTAAACAAACCTTCAGTTTCTTCTAGATGCCATTAGATCCATCTTTTTGAATATTATGGGCAGGTGGCTCTGTAGCTTCATAATGATAGCATCAAAATTATAATATAGTGATGAAAAAGTTTGAAGAGTACTGCATTCCAAAATGCATTGAGATATATATATATGGAGAGAGAGAGAGAAAGTATTTATACATTTGTGACTGACCTCAACTTGCTGAGTCAGACTTGCAATTATGGAGAGCTGACAGAGTCTGTGATAAGAATCCAAATTGTACTTTATATCAGATACATGCTCAGGGAAACTCTACTGGAAGATCCTGAATTCCCCTTTGAAAAGGCCCTCAAGAATATCTAAACTTCTGCCAAGTTTCTGCAGTAACACAGAGCAGACTGGTTACAGATGGGTAGCCGTGTTGGTCTGCCATAGTCGAAATAAAAAAATTCCTTCCTGTAGCACCTTAAAGACCAACTAAGTTAGTTCTTGGTATAAGCTTTCGTGTGCATGCACACTTCTTCAGATACCTGTATCTGAAGAAGTGTGCATGCACACGAAAGCTTATACCAAGAACTAACTTAGTTGGTCTTTAAGGTGCTACAGGAAGGAATTTTTTTATTTCGACAGAGCAGACTGTAAAAGATGGGAAAGCAGATGCAGTAGAAGTAGACAAGATTACAAGTTCATTAACAAATAAAGCAACACAGAGACAGCCTAGAGCAGAGAGCTTCCAAATGATTCAAGTGAGCTGAGCTGCAAGTATAAGATAGTTGCAAAAGGTTTGAAGAATAATAAGAATAATAAGCCTATGCCATGTGCACTAGATGGAAGCTGCTGCAACAAGTGCAAAAGACTCAACAAGTTTGCAAGAATTTGCAACAAAGAGCATCATGTGCAACACAAGAAACAGGTGGTTTATAACTACAGCAGTGAAGAAGGCGAAGAAAACTTTACTATTTTTATTCTTGTATTATTTCATTGTTTCTATTGAACTACATTATTTCTATTGAAATGGAGCGGTGCTAACTTTAAAACTTTATACCAAGAAACAAGGGAAATTCATACTGTACTTAAATCCATTTTTGCTAACAGGAGAAAGCCTGCATATTTAGAGTATAAGAAATTCTTCTAGCCTCTTTTCCTTATCTGCAGATAGGCTAAACGCATTCAATGAGAAGTTCATATGAACTAGTATGTGAATTCAAAATTAGACTCAAGGGGAATCTTTCAGAACTTCAGCTTGTAATTGTTCCAGAAATGCTAATGCATTTATTTGATAAAAAAAAATTGAATAATCTTAACAATTCAAAGAGTAGATGTAGTTCATTAACATCAACAATATCAGAGAACACAATGTATTGGAAAGTTTTCAAATGAATATAAAATAAAGCTATTTGAACCTAATACCACCAATTTTCATGCTCCAAAGAAAGCTGCTTTTGACTTAAAGAAAGGATGAAAGATAAACTAAATTGTTATACAGCGGTACCTCGGGTTACATACGCTTCAGGCTACAGATGCTTCAGGTTACAGACTCCGCTAACCCAGAAATAGTACCTTGGGTTAAGAACTTTGATTCGGGATGAGAACAGAAATTGTGCTCTGGCGGTGTGGCAGCAGCGGGAGGCCCCATTAGCTAAAGTGGTGCTTCAGGTTAAGAACAGTTTCAGGTTAAGAACGGACCTCCGGAACGAATTAAGTACTTAACCCGAGGTACCACTGTACTGTACTCCAATAGACAATCTGGAGCAGAGGTGAAGAAGAACCACCAACTGCCTACGTTAATTCATTAGCTATTGCAGTAAAAAGGAGGGTTGTGTCTTGAGCCTAAAACATTACACATTAAGATGGAATAGTTCCCACTTCATACAAGGGACGAAATCCTTGGAGATGTGGCAAAATCCAGATGCTTTTCTAGTTTAAATGTCTAGGGTTCTAAGAAGTTCTGTTATAAAAGAATACCACAAGGTAGGGCCTTTGAAAGCGTCAGCCTCAATTATGTTCTGCCCTGATAAAATGAAGAGAAGTGGAAATATGAGATGAATCTACACAACGGACAGATACAACATCTACAAACCATAAGCATGCAAGGATGGAGGAAAGTATAGAATACTTAAAACAGGTATTACCAAAAATCTTGATTTGGTGGGAAAGTGGGGATACCATTTTAACCCAAATGTAAATAAAATAAATACATAATTTTTTTCCCCTCTGTTTCATTTTTATGCTAATAAAACTTCACTTGTTGGAACTTCCTATTGTTGCATGTCACCCCAGTCTTTGAGCAGTGCAGGATTCCAGGGGTTCCAGGTGTGCTTTACCCAGGGTATGAGTTTCTTTTTGGAAAATGAGACACAGTGGAGACTGTGGTGTCTATGGTCTATTTACACATATATGATCTATTTACACACATATATACAACCTGAGCCTACAATTGAGGGGTTCCCAGCATTACACTCCAAGACGGTCTGTCTTCTCTAAAATCTGAAGTCTTGGATTTGAACAGAAATCCAACATGCTCCAAAACGTGGCTCCGACCTCTCCAGCTTGCTGTCTTTTACAGCCTGTAACATCACTGCAAAAGCCCCATCCTAAACTTTCTAATCTTATTGTCTTCTACCTGACTCAGAGCTGGAGGAAGGGCCCCTCCCATTTTTGTCTGGCACAGAGTCTTTGCCCTCTTAATGGCTTTCTTAATGGGTCATCACCCTTCACTTTGTCCTCTTTTAATGGCCTATCTCCCCAGGCGATTACTTCATCAGGAAGCCAGCCTAGTTTAACGTGGCTTATATTTTAATATTTGCTGGGTCCAGGAGTTAAAAGTCTGGCACCCACAAATTCATAACACTATATTTGCTATCACTCTTATAGAACTAAATGATCATAACCACACCCTGTAGTTGGAAACTACAAAAGTTAATTACATGTGATGTGACGATACACTGTGTTTTCTCCATCTTGAACCTGAAGCAAAATGTTAACTTTGGAGTAATTTCATTGACTTCAAGTAAGTATTCTGGAATTAGTGGTTCGCAAACTATGGGTTTCAGCTCTGTTCTCTACCTATAAAGTGTTGGTCGAAAGCAGACACATCCGGCTTTTTAATAAAACAAATCCAATTGGCCTTAGTATTTTTCATGTGAAAATGAATGGCTGGTGAGCCTTGTGTTGCCAAATCAACAATTAAAAGGGGGTGGGGGTGGGGGAGAAAGATACTGTGAATTTGTAGTGTCTGTTCTGTGGAGGGCTAGGAAGCTATTCAGTTTTGAAAATAATAGGCACCCATTATCATCTACAAAGTGCTATATTTTGGAATCAAGGACAGTGCTTCAAAATAAGAGATGTCCTTAAAATAAGGGACATCTGGCAGCCCTAGGTAAGCCAAAGGTTTCCTTTGAAATAAAATTTAGCATAGAAAGAAAATTGGGCAAAATATAGGCAACACATGGTTTTAATAGAACACACGATACCAGTATAATACACAGTTCTTGATTGCAACAAGATTTCTATAGAGTGAGTTTCACATAAATGCTAAATCTGCCAAGGGATTGAAATGCAGGGAACTGAGCAAACTTGCACTATATTACAAACCTTGCATACTGATGTACTGAAAAAGCAACCTGTGCCCAAAGTTTGATTTGTTATTCTACTCTTGGATACTGGGAGGGGCTCATCTAGAAAATCCAAAACATTAGGAGGAAAGGAAAGGAAAGCCTATTCTAATAAGAGCTGCAATCCTGCAGTTATGTACAGTATATCCAAGTCACATTGAAAGCAACAGTAATGAGGCATATGTGCCTTTAAACAATAACACAGCCAAGATTATGTTAAAAAATGACATTCAAGTTTGGTGCTAGACTGCAAGTTACTTGATTGAACCACCCTGTGATCTTCAGATAAAGGGTAGAATATAAATGAAATAATAATAAAATTAATCAAATAGAAAATGAAAGGAAATGACTACTATACTGTACGTTGTTCTGACTTTAAACATGTTCACGTTACTGTGAAATTTCCGTTTGAATAACTTGTTTTTGGCACTTCATTATAAACAATTAGTAATTGAAACTAAACATGACAACAGTTCAAAGCATTCTATAGTAGTGTTGTGGAAAAACTTATTTCAGATGTCTTTACATGGTCAAATGACAAGACATAAACAAATGGGTCAGTACAGTTAAACATAAGAGCTTAAGTTACATTTTTGCTGGTATCCATTAACGTTCCTCTGTTTACTTCTGAAACACCCATGTTGCCAAACTGCTTGCACAGTGTCAGAGTGAACCCAAAATTCTAGAAAAAGTACTTCTTTAACTAGGGGTCACTGTTTACAAAACTGGTGATTAGAAGTAACAAGCACATGTCAAACTCAGTAATTTTAGAGCCACAATAAGCATTGTACAAATCTGCCCCCTTCAACATTCATGGCACCCAATTCCAAATATAGCAGTGATACTGTATTTCTACTTCCTGTTCTAACCTCAAGGAAATATATGTGTTTTTTTTATATAAGGCCAAATTATATGTGGTGGCAGTAGACACAAATGCAGAATTGGATTTTGTCATCAAATCTCTGGGTGGGAAGAGCTTAATCTTCCTCCATTTGTGGGGTGGAGTCAGCCTTCCTCTGTTGTCCACCTACACTTAAATTCATCCTCGCCCACTCCTAACTCATATAACATACTTCATAGGCTATCAGCAAGACCTGGGCTGCCTTCGCATCTTGTTGTGACATTAAATCAGTAAATATCGGTAATACAGTAGTAGTTGACATACAACTTTTAGTTGTATAAATCTGAACACAGTAATAGAAATATGCAATCCTATACATGTCTAACTACATTGTTTGTGGCTACAAATATAACAATACTCCTGTAACTTTTATGGTTAAAAAACAAGACAACAAAGAAGCGATGCTTCTATGGCATTTCAATTCATCTTCACTAACAAATACAAAAAGGAATAATGTGAAAACTGGGCGGCGGGGGGGGGGGGAAATCTTATATTTAAATCTACTGAAATAATCCAAACCTGGTACATCCAGCACATTTCTCACTCACATAGAACTAGGCAAATACAGTTCCTGAGGCTTAAAAAAATAAAAAAATCTTCAGACATGTTGACGCTATGAAGAAATATGGCAATGATTCACCTGATGACATTGAGAGGTGTAAGAACCTGCTGATCTTGGGAAAGCACACATGGCCCAACAAGCCTTTTTCCTTCCAGTATATGTCATCGCTATATCCCTGGTTTATCACTTCATCCTTCAATCCCTTCTCCCCTGAGATAAAAGTGTCCAGCTGCCTTAGATTACTTGCTTCATTGGCCAATTTTTCCGTACATTTACTACTGTTTGGGACAGAATTATTTCACTCAATTCCCAGTTTGCTTTTGAATTCCCAGCATTACAATGTGTATCCTTGTATCCCAGTTTTGAACACTTTGCTTTGGCATGCACTATGTTTGAACACACACACACACACACACTTTTTTCACAGGAGATTGCAAAAAATTAGCCCATCCTCTTACAAAGAGAGGCAGCTCCCAAATGGAGATATATGAATTGATTTACTCAGCATTTTAAGTAAGATTCCCTCTAGTCAATTGTTTTTCATTCAAACGCTAACAGTTAACCTTGCAACTCATTAATCCTAACACATTGGGTCCCAAATATCTGAAAGTGCATCTCATCCCATACTAGGCTGCCCATTCATTCAGATTTTCGTCCTACTGGCGGTCCCCTTGTTGAAAACGTTTGTAGCAGCATGGTCTGGAAGAGGGTTTTCTTTGTGGTAGTCCCACATCTTTGCAACTGCCTCCATTCTGTGGTGTGTCAAGCCCCTACATTGCTTTCATCCTGATGATAGGCAAAGACATGCCTCTTTCTCCAGTTCCTGGGGATGGATGAAGAGCATGTTGAACTGACAATACTTTTATTTTGCTTTTTTCTATCCATGAATTTTTATATGGGTTAGTAACTGAATTTTATGATGAAGTTAATTTATTCGTGTTTTAGTTTTCTTTGTTGTAAAATTGTTGTTTAATGTATGCCACTCTGGGATCTTTAGACACAGAGAAGATTACAAATATCTATACTAAATATTTTTAAATATATATATACTCCCTTCTATATTATGACTATGATTCAGCATCCTGTTTCCAAGTACAGGAGTCAGGGTGTAAGAAACTGCAGGAGTGTCCCATACACAAATTTGGATGCTTCACTATTATGGGTTCATCATTACCTATTGACAATTTTAAAGCTGCCTCTGATGACAAGAAACTGAACTTATAATAAAGTTTACTGCTTAGGTAAGATTATACTATGCTTTATGAAACAAGTCAGGTGAATGTTTTTATGGAATGGAAATATCTGCAGGCACAAGGTCCTACATGTCTTGGGACTTGGGTACAGAAAGGAACATGTACTCCCACATTAAGCTGCCTGTGCACTAGCAGGTTTGGGGGACCTCCTTCACATGCCCCATGATAGGGCTTGCCAGCTGGGGAGACAGCCATCTGGGCTTTAACATTCCATCTTTGGAATGATCTTCCCAGTAGGCTCATGTCTTATGTTCTTTCAATAGCAAGCAAAAATATTATTTTCTCAGCTATAAATCTTTTGTGATGTTCTTATGCTTCCATAAGAACCTAAGAACTGTAAACTTGTTAGCTGCCCTGATAATATTAAGAAGAAAAATAAATCTAAACAAAAGTGTAATTTAAATGAGCCAATTATGATTAAACCTCTGCACCTCTATACTGAAAGCCATGGAAGTAGTAGTACCCATCACTTGTTGAGGGAAAGACAGTGGCTGCTTACGTCAGAAGATGCAAGGAAAGGATATTCAAATTTAATAAATAATAAGTGTTTCTGGAAGGGGGGGTTATTGGTTTGTTTTTGTTCTATTATGTATTTTGTGTTCAATTTTTTGTATTTTTCTGTTGTGAACCACCCTGTGATCTTTAGCTGATAGGTAGTAAACAAATTTAATAAATATAAAAATTATATTCATCGAGCTTAAATTGTAACTTCTAATGAAATTACCAATGGCGCTTTCCTCAACTATATGGTGTAGTTCATGAACCTCTTCATGCAGGGTTTACATGCATTTGGCCAGACATGTAATTAAATAAATTGTAGTTGCAACTGAAAGTCTATGCAGTTGCTCATTAAGAATATGCCCAAAGGCTGGAGTCTGGGTTTGGTGTTTGGCTTTGGCATATTTTCCTCAAAACATTGACGGTGCTCCGCCCTGTTTAATACTTTATAATAGGATATAATAAGTTTATGTTCCCTGATGTCCCTGACAGAATGATGTGTCTTTTAACTTAGTCAGTGCTCAGTGGGACTGGTACTTCCCTTCTTTACACAGATGTCACAAGTTCAGGCGGTGGAAAAACATGTATTGGAAGCAACACTAAAGCAGGCAGATGCTATACAGATAAAACAAGGCAACTATTATGAACACTTTATTATAAAGCCCCAACTGTGTTTGAAGACTGATACATATGAATAGGGTATCTAATGATGGATGACTGAACCAGTATAAATAATGAGATAAATATGGAGCACTTTAAAGACAGTGTTGTATACAACTGTGTTGCTGCACTGATGGAAGGAAAGCTCTTTGGTCTAGTATTGGCTTGGATGCCTCTTTGGAAAACTGTTTCCATTTGTTGTATTGCATTGTTGTTGTACATCACTATGATATTTGGTTATGTTTAGTAGTCTATAACTTTTTTCCTGTGCATCTCAGGAGGAATAATGCACTGTGCATAATATTAAATAAACAATTAACAATTAAATAAACAAATAAATAAATTTATTGCCACTTCAAATTGGCCAACACCTCAGTAGAAATATCAAAGACGTGAAAAACCTGCTGTCCTCTCACTCAATGTGGACAGGCTCCCTTCCTTCAGTCCAAGCTTGAATATCTTTTGGAAGTGTTGCAAAAACCTTTTTCTTTGGACTTACTTGCAGTGACTAGTGCTAAGCTCCAAACTTTGTGATTCAGAGTCTTCTCTACATATATCTGCAGCAATATATCCCCCCATTTTTTGCCTGTAATAACGAATGCAAAGGTCATCTGATGTAACTTGGCAGCAGTAAAGGACTAGCAGCCAGAGATGAGAGGAAGAGATTGCTTGGAGGCCTTGCTTGGTGGCTTGGTGGCCACTAAGTGACTCTAGTTACCTACCATTGAAATCAGTGAACTTCTGAGAAAAGAGCAAGATAAAAACAGCAGCAAGCTACATACAGTATGCTCAGGCCATGGAGCACCTGAAAAACTTTGTCCAAACCCCAGAATATCACTTTAGTATCATATGTTTAATATAAGTGCCAATATAATTGGCAATATAATTCAGGGCAGGGTCATAACTTTGTGATAGAGCAGAAGGTCCCAGGTTCTGTCTTGGTCAGACAACACCTAAAATACTGTGTCCAACTCTGGACACCACAATTTAAGAAGGATGTTAACAAACTGGAACGTGTGCAGAGGAAGGCAACCAAGATGATCAAAGGTCTGGAAACCAAGCCTTACGAGGAACACCTGAAGGAGCTGGGTTTGTTTAGCCTGGATACGAGGACACTGAGAGGAGATATGACAGCCATCTTCAAATATCATAAACATGGAAGAGGGAACAAGATTGTTTCTTCCTGTTCTGGAGGGTTGGACTCAAACAAATGGCTTCAAGTTACAAGAAAGGAGACTCGAACTAAACATTCAGAAAAACTTTCTGAAAGTAAAGAGCTGTTCAATTGTGGAACAGTCTTTCTCAGATGGTTGTGGACTCTCTTTCTTTGGAGGTTTTTAAGCAGAGGTTGGATGGCCATCTGTCGTGGATATTTTAGCTGAGATTCCTGTATTGCAGGGGGTTGGACTAGAGGGCCCTCAGGGTCTCTTCCAACTCTACGATTCTATGATGATTCTGTGATTCAATCCCCAGGACCTCCCAGAGAGACTCCTGCCTGAAATCCTGGGGAACTGTTGCCAGTCAATGTAGACAATATTGAGCTAGATGGACCAATTGTCTGACTCAATATAACACAGATTCCTATAATGTAGCATTGTTTAAACTTCATATTCTAAAGACAAAATAGTGAAGAACGGACAAAACCTGTGCTATTTTTCTAGAAAAAGAGATGCTGGAATGCACCATGAACAGCTCCCTTGTTCTCTTATAATGGCAATGGCATCTGCCTGAGAGGTGCCGGAACTGAGTTTCAATGAGTTCTGGCTGAAAAATAGCCCTGGACAAAACCAATAGATATTATAAGGGTAAAATATGTAAAAGAAAATTGTAGTATTTCCACAGTACATTTATTTATTACTTATGAATCTATTAGGCATTTGAATCACGTTTTAGGCAAAACAACTACAATAACCAGTTCCATGTAAAAATGCACGTCCGCACACCAGTCAAAGAAATAACTCACCTAGCTCTGAAAAACAGCATCTAATGAGTTTTTAATGCCCATTTAAAATTAATAGGAGGGCTTGCTTGATCTCACTTAGAATTGGGTTTCATTATTGGGGGCCACTGGTGAAAAGGCATCTGTGTGCCCACCCAGCCTAAGACTTTTGCTATAGGTTGTCATCTCAACAGGGTCTCCAAGATATAACATAAAGGATGGATAGATATGCAGGGAGGCAGCTCTTAATACAACCTGTTTCCAAATCACTAAGGACTTTAAAGATCATTAACTGTACTGTGAATTGCATCTGAAAAAGCACTGGCAACCACTGCAACTGGTATAATATTAGTGTGATGAGTTCTGACCATCTGGCCTTAACCAGTAGCTAGGGAGCAACATTTTTTACCGCTTAAAGTTTCCAAACATCAAAGGCAGTCTGACACAGACAGCATTACAGTACTTTTGCCTGGAAGTCACTAGCACGTGAATGATCATAGGAAGCTGTGTTCTCCCCAGAAAGGGTCACAGCTGGTGTACCAGCCAAAGCTGGGGAAAAAGCATATCTGACCAACATAGCTACCTGGGCTTCCCCAGTTAGTCCAAGAGCCTACTCAGTCTGTGAACTTGATGCTCCATGGGGAGTACAACCCCATCTAACACCATTGGAACACCTTTAGTAAGAGCAATTGATTCCCTCCACTCTCAGCACCTCTGTTTTGTCCAGAAAAAGTTTCAGTTTGCTCGCCCTTACCCAACCCAGTACAAATTCCAGGCACTGATTCAAAAGCCTCCAAGAGATAAGCAGACAGAAAAGTCAGGTAGTAATGTGTGTTATCTGAAAATTGATGACACTGCCACTGTGCACCACAGAAATGTCCCAACACCACCTTCTGAGACTGGTTCTCCAAAAAAGATTGGAACCACTGCACACTGTGCTTCTCAATTCCAACCCAGGCAAAAGTTTCAAAGGTATACCATGGTTGGTGGTAATCAGAAGTTGTTTAGAGGTCTAGGAGAACCGAAAAGGTCACACAATCTCTCCCACCACCACATTCCCTGGCATAAACACCCGCCTGGGCGACCAAGGCTGTATCTATCCCAAAATTGGACCCAAAGTCAGATAAGATTTAAGGCTGTTCAAAAACTGTTTAAGCAAGACATTACTTCCATTAGACTTGGTTTTGTGTTCTCACTAGAATCTTCAATTAATTATTTCCCTAACATCAAACTATTACAAAAGAGGTCAGCAAAGTAATTTAAAATCTCTATTCTCAACTCATTAAAAGTCTTGAATCTTTTGTACATGATGTGAACAGATCTATATGAAAAGACTTATGCAAAATATTCTTATAGTAATGAGATTGCACTACAGAAAATAATTGTTCACTATATTATATTTACAGTTCAAGTTCCTTATCTTTTCACAACTATATCTTTCCTGCTAGCATTGTCTCTCCCCTTGGTTATTTAGGGCTCAGCAATGTAATTAAAACACAAGGATGGTTGAAATTAATGAACCACTCAGCTGTTTAAAGCTAAGAACCTTTTCTCAGCAATGTTCAATCTTTGAAACATTCCTTCCTCTGTAGACCCAAATTAGACAAATTTTCTTAATGATACATACTGTCAACAGATATCTATTAAAATAGTTACTGAACTCAACAGGACAGTTTCTGCCTAAATCAGTTCCTGACCTATGTGCTTGCTGATCACTATGAATAGGTACTAACATTTCCCAAAAAATTAAGGGCATCATCATAGTTACACCTTTTCATATGTTGCACTGATGCATACATCTCTATTGTCTAAGCTGCTATTTGAAATTATAGCACATAGTTAGACTATATGTAATTCCATATGCTAAACTTATATGTACAGTATATTGCTCCTGCTTACCTAATATTTATATATTCTGGTACCTAATATGTATTTCAGACCATTCAGTTAAATTAGTTTGTACAATATGCACAGGTACACATACATTCACATACATCTGTGTACATTAAATTATACAGCTTACAAAGATACAAATACATAGTGCAGAACTGTGATTGAAAGTGGCTAAGGCAATATATCTCTTAATAATTTGAGGTCTGAATGGTGTGTAAGATGCAGAAGCATATTTATTACGGTGGATGATGAAGTATTCAGATTGAGCTCTTCCTCTTGCACAAGACTCAAGCAAGAGAAAAAACCTCTATCATCCACCTAATAAATCTACTATTCAGGTAAGACCAACCGTCCTTAATATGAAAAGGAGATTTTAGCAAAGGGTTGCTTTCCTATCAGTTCAACTCTTGGAATTACACCTAAGCTCATGTTTCCAGAAATGGCAACTTAGGCCTGCATTAGATGTAACAATAATTACATGGCAGATGCTTGAAATCACACATCCCATTGTGATTTCAATCATGGCAGAACAGTGGTACCTCGGTTTAAGAACAGTCCTGTTTACAAACGATTCGGTTTATGAACTCCGCAAAACCTGAAGTAGTGTCCCAGTTTGCAAACTTTACCTTGGTCTGAATGGAATCAGAACAGTGGAAGGGCACCAGTGGCAGGAGGCCTCATTAGGGAAAGCGCGCCTTGGTTTAAGAACGGTTCCAGTTTAAGAATGGACTTCTGGAACGGATTAAGTTCATAAACCGAGGTACCACTGTATAAACCCCTGGAAAATAGTTGATGAAGGTGTGTAGGAAGCCACTTCACACAAACAGCCTTGCATGTGCAATAGTGCCCTTACTGCTTCATTTGTAAGCAAGTACCATGCCACTGTCGCAAGATATGAAAATGTTTAAGCCACTGTTTCAGGGAAATAATTCTAAACCATGTAAAGAGACGGACTGTGCCTGTTGAAACCAGTAGACAAATGATAAGCACACTCTTTTAGTGAGGTACATCCTCCTTTTGGAGTTCAAAAACGTAACAGACATCATACTCAAAATGACTTAGCTTTTTGTGCCAAGTGTTTAAGCACTAAAAGAAAAGAGTTCACTGATAAGGCAGAGTTGGCCCAATACACTTTTGTGCCTGAGGCGAAAAATAAGAATGGTTTTCCCAATAATGACAAAACTATAGCAATAAACAAAATAACAGACAATCTGCTGCCC